>NC_081445.1:9023025-9034228 GCF_007210705.1 Tigriopus californicus | reverse complement strand
AAATCAAGAAAGCTGATTGTTTGTTATGTATTTTTTCATCTTTTCGTGAAAGATTGAAAATAGTCAACAATTTTCCTGACCATTTTTTCTCTTTTTGCTTTTTGTTGCCTTAGTTGACTTTACCTGTATGGCTTGTTTTTTCGCTTTTTGCACAGCTTTTCAAGATTGTATTTCTTCAGCTTTCACTATCAAATGGTACATGGCCAAAATATCAAGCAGAAGGTTTGCGAACTCAATCTGTATATTTATGTTTAAGCACCAACCCATTGCAATGGTGCTAGGAGTGCCATTGAAAATTCACCAAGACACAAGATTTTTTTGTTCAAAGCAAATACATAGGGCTGCTTTCATGGATTAGCTGACTTAACTCTCTTTCATAATTTTGATGCTGATTGTGTTTAAGATATTAAACAACGAAAAATATTTGCAGTGTCTTAGCATTTTGTGCCCTTTCTCTTGCAATTTGTTGTCAATTTGAATTGCACTTTTTGAATAACCCTATTTTTTTTTATAAATTTTCGGATTGTCCACCGATACAGAGGATGAAATCCCCGGTAAGAAATTGAAAACAAAGAATGATTGGCCCATGAGATAGTGGACAAAGTCAAGCACGGTAGAATATCTGATCTTGCAATGAATTAGAATTGGCAGATCGAGCTAGTCCTTGAACATAAGGCTGGTCTGGAATGGTGTTTAAAAATTGTCTCGAGAACCAACTGCGCCAAGAAACGTACCAGAGGTTTTGAGGTGTAAACATCTAACACTACTGTAAAAGTCATTGAGAGTCAAAGGACCAGCGAACAAATGGCATAGTGCCCCAACCGTCATATTCGGGAGACACCCAATTCCAATAAAGACAATCAGGTGTTTGTTGACAAAGCCATTGGCAATCCTGAACGGTTTGGGCCAAGTCAGGCGAGTCCAGGTTCAGGGTGGGACCCTGGAAACAAAAGATGTTTGAACTTGTCCCCTTTGATTCTAAGTGGATGTGAAGAAGTGTGCTTACCGCAAAAAGACAACCTTCAAAAAAACATTGGCGATCTTGGGCTACGGCGATGTGGATGAGGATCGCGATCAAAAAGAGAATCTTGGTTGACCCCATGATGAATAGAAACTGTGATGATAGTCAGGTACGTATGTCGAAATCAATTAAAAATCTATCGCTAAAGATATTCGCGTTTGAGCAACTTGAATATACCAATTATGATTGTTCCGTCATTAACTGTGTTTTTGTAGAAGTACAACTGATAATCCCTGCGTTTATCAAACAGACAATGTACTAACAAGAAACGTTTTATTGACTTGCACCTTGACATCAATGAAGAGCAAAATATTTACAGTTACAGCGCACATATATACTTCAGACATTGGTAAGAATTTTCACTTGAATGCATTTTCAAATCTTACCAATAGCATTTGTCTTGAATTAAAATCGAAACGTTATACTTTATATAAAATGAAATGGTCCTTGACAAAAACAAGATTTATCTCATCAATTGAAAAGCTTTGTAAAAAGTGATTCAGGAGAATATTTTCTACTTTTGAGAATCTCAATCTTAAGAAATTTCAATGTTTAGTAATGTTTAAATGTTCGGAAGAGTAATGACCACACTTTTTGTAAAAGAATCAGTTACCTATAGTTATTTCCATGTAAAAACACAACACTAAATTATTCTCAATTTCGAGATTTCCATCGCAAGACAAACATAGCCAAAGTCTCAATGCATGATGCTATTTACTCGGATTGTTTAACCATACAAAATCAGCCTGGGTCTTATTATCATGCCACAGGAAGGTTTTGGATGCATTCATTTCGCATTCTCATTGAACTTTGGAATGAAAAAAAAATGGTAAAAGTCTATGAGTTGAGCAGAGGCCAGACTTATCCTTGAATTAAATAGATTTGATTCTAATTAAGACTAATGGTAGCATTTCCATGGAGCCAAGACTTCCACAATGAGAACTGAAACTCGAGCTACAATGTTACCTTTATTTTTTGGAAAAAATGGCCTATCAACTTGTGGAACATAATCATAGCAATACCCCAAAAATGATGTCAAATTTATATTTTTTAACGAACGACTTTTCAAGAACCTGGCTGTTTGAATAGTAGATGGTGAGAGCTTTGGAAATAGACGACACCATCTTCAAAGCGTCTAAAAAGTTGTATTTGTGGCAGGAACCATTTGGTTAAGGTCGAGGGATCCCTTAGTGGCATGGATGATGTTAAGTTGGGTATTCTCCAAGGCTCCATAACTGGACCTCTCCTTTTCATCATCTTCATTGCTCCGCTTCGAATGCTTAGTATTACTGCCTTTATCTCTACTTATGCATACAATACGGCGATAGTTGGTGGCAGGATAGGCCAAGACTTCACTAGCCTTCCAAAGGGCTAATATTGAATTTACCCTTGGGTCGCCAACAGTATCATGGCCTTGGACAGAATGAAACTCCACTCCATTGGGTTGAGGTTATTAACCTCTTCACTTGTAAATGATCAAGGTAAATGAGGCAGGTCTCGACCGAGAACGCTTTTGGTGTAGTCCTCCAAGATAATTGAAACTTCGATGAGCATATTCAGTTGAAGGTAGGCAAAGCTTATCTGTACAAGTTGATTTTCAGCTACATCTTGATTATGCTTCGTCTTTTTTAGCTCTGCTCGTTCAGTAGTGTTCAATGGTTGTGAGCCTGTAAATGACAAGTTGTTTATTGTCTTGAGAGCAAGGTATTTACGTAGGGAAATAGATGGATAATTAAGAGTAATGATTGAAGGGGGAGAGCGGATAATTTTAGATTAGACAAGAACATAACAAGTAGATTTGGAGAAGGTCGAGGAGGGCCAAAGCTGTTTTAACATGAACGTTGAAGGTATAGGGCATGTCAAGTGAAGGAAATTCAATGAAAATTGTGGTCCGGCACCCTGATTTTGGGCATTTCGGGGAGGGAGAACTAAGACAAACATCACAGTCAACTCGCACCGTCCACTTATTGAATTTTCAATAATCGAGTGATTTTGAGTGAGTTGTGTTACTAAACCCAACAAAATGAACATATTTGGTGTAATTCGGTGAACGCATTATCAAATTGGCTCAACAACATAATGCTATTTGCTTAGACAAGCATGTAAAATGGACTAAATGTCAAAATCCAATGCATGTACATAGCGGTTTGACTGAGCATGGTGTCTTTGATTTTACTCCATGGAATAATGTCGGTTATTCATGAACGCATTCACTTGACAAGCCATGTGAGAGAGCCCTCATATTGAGAGAGGCAAGAGAGGTTGGGTTTGCATGGTATTCAAAGAAGGTATGAAAGGTATCTGAGACTGATAATGCACGTTTTCAGTAGCATCAATGAGCTTTGTCCAAACCCAGTATTTAGGGTCAATTCTAGTGACCGTAGAGGCTTAATGTGTCTTTTGAGAGCACCTTCTAACCCTCAAGAATCCGGGCTAGTTCAAACAAAAATGTTTACCCCTCTTCTTTTTCGGGCTCTTTTATTGTACAATTAGCTTCCCTCAAATATTCGTACACTGTGGCATGAAAGTAATAGCCGGTCGCGGTTTCACATTTCATATCATGATCAATGAGAGATTTATTCAAAGTTTTCAGTAGCTCGTGTAGCACCCTTGCTTCTCGATCACTTTTTGGATGATGGCTTACTCCTTATTAGGTTTTCTAGTTAAATTGTCTTAAAGGTAGACCATACTTTCTTTAGCTGCTTTCTTAGGACAGGGGGAGTTTGGCAAGCTCTTGCCTCAAAATGAGCCACAAATTTTTCAATCGGATTGAGGTTTGGGGAGTTACCAGGCCATTCTCCCTTCGTCCAATAGGGTAAAAAATTTGCATCGAGTCATTCGTAATTGGCTCGCGTGCAATGGGGTGGAGCAAAGTCTTGCATGAATATTGCCCTTGACATGGCTTACAACATTTTCGTCTTGGTGACAGGGCCTCCCTGGGTTTTCGAGAACATTTCCCAGACCATAACCTTTGGCGGATGTCTCACGGAAGTGGTAGGACACAATCCTCAATTTTGACCATTGTTCAGATTCCTAGACATCAATCATATTCAATAATCCATTGTTTTCATAATTGATTGGCAGAGTACTCACAAGGGTCTTGATTTGAAAAGGGCTTTTACAAGTTGTTTAGGACTTAGGTGTCTTGCACTTTTGCCAAGAGTGTTACCATCAAGCTTCAGTCAAAAGCACATGAGGAGCAATAGAGGGAAATTCGTACCCAGAAATTAGTTTCGTGTCACCGTGTAGGGAGTATGCCTGGGTTGATCCTGTATTAGAATTTAAGTTAGACTTGGACAACATTTTGACCAAATTTCGTGATCAAACCAACGTTCAAGGGCTAGGCAAATCTGCGAACTCTAATTCGTGGCTATTAGACTATTCATTGAAAGCTGATATATGACTCTTTTCTCTTGAAATGCAGGGAAATTGAACTATTCCCAATAGCAGTAAGGAAGTTGGAAAAAGACTGTGATTACAGCACATGTATAAAATGTCAAACTGAAGCCTTGTTTGCACAAAACAGGTGATATTTTATTTCAGCACCAATCCATTGCTTTGGTCTGTAGCAAACTCATTCAAAACTCAACATAACAAAAGTTTTTCTTGTTCAAAGCAAATATAAAGGGTAGGTTTGGTAGCTTAATATATTTCACTAACCTCTTGCCAATAGCTCGGACGACAGTTAGATTAAGAAAAATACCTTCCACAATAATAAAGTAGAAAAACGTGCTAATGTTTAAAAAAGTAACTAGAGTGAAACATTTCTGCAATGCTTTGCATGTTGTGCCCTTTCTGTTTCATTTTCAATAGCTCTTTTTGTCAATATGAATTGTTCTTTTCAAAAAACCTTTGTGATAAGTAGGGGGCGGAGAGACATTTCTTTAGGTTAAATTAACTTTCCGAAATCGCTTAACTAACTTTGATAAGGAAAGCTAATATTGGTTTCTATGTTACTAGCTTTGCTTCTATTGATAAAAGCTTTTGCAGGTCGAATGGTACTTTATTAACGAGGTTTCTTTTCACTCTTTTGAACATGAATATGATTCCATAGCAACCTCAATGCCCACATGAGCAGACCACATTGCCATTCTGCATTCCAACGTCAATCCATCCATAGTCACACCCAACAGAGCAACAATACAGGATTCCATCTTGTTCATGGGTGATGGCACAGCTTTCACAAATAGTTCCATAACTACACTGCAACACAAAACATAGAGAAATCAAGTCACTGAACTTCCTTGCTCATAAACTAAACCTTCTTACAGATTCCGCATTAGGAGGTTGCGTAGGTCCCCCGTTTTGACAGGTTGCGGCCATACCCCAGTCGTTGTCCCATTCCTCAAAACCAGTTGACCAGTATTCCCACTCAGGGGTCAAGTCTATTGTACAAAAATTAAATGAACCAACAACGTGACCTCACAATTATTAGAAAGAATGTGCTTTTACCCTCGGGACATTGTGAGTCTCCCCGGTTCAAGATCCCACCCAAATCCTGGCCCACAGTCTCCCCCACCATCCAAATTCCTTGGGACTCTAGGTAATACATGAACTGATCGCCTCCAACCTGTTGGTACACAAATCGACCACTTGCTGTGTCCAAGTATTTCTTGTAATATCCCAAACGTTGGCCTTGGTAGAAATCTCCCATGCCGCTGGTGTCCAGAAGGATCTCTTCACAACACTCTGATTGGAGAGGAAGGAACGTCAAAATACTTATTAAATAAGAAATACCCAAGGAATCATGCTTACCACTGGCAGAGTCACAAATCTTAGGCCCGGATACCACACCCTTGGAGGGCACCAATTCCGGGGCGTCACTCTTGAGCCAACAACTTCTGACATAATTGTAATTGACTGTATATTCAGGGCCCACCCAAGACCAATAGTTGCAGGCCGAAGAGGATTGACAAAGACTCTGGCATTCTCCAGCAGAGTTGACCATAGTACTTAAACCATCATTGACATTGCTGCTCTAAAAAAATTGGTATTTTCATATCAGTTTAGAGTCATAGGTATAATCTAAGTGGGAAAAATTGCTAGACCATATTGCAGGTGCGCAACAGCAAGGTCAACTCTAAACGATATGTTTTCACATTCCATTTCCCCCCATGCAAAGAAGTTGTTAGGCATTTAAATTCTGATCAATTAATCTGTTGCCACAATTCACACAAATTAAAATGCAGTATGATATTTGAGTTGGACGGTACTTCTCTTGTAGGGCCTTAGTGAAACTCACTGCGAAGTCGGTATCGAAGACGAAACAACTATCGCATCTGACAGTAGCCAAAACCACGAAAATGCTCGAGAGCTGAATCCAAACTTTAAACATTTTGAAGACTGAACGTTGTATCAAGTTTCTCAACCCACTTAAGTATCGATCATTTAAACGCTGCGATAAGCCTCGTACTCCATTTTTTGTCTAAATAAGTGCATAAGACAAATATGAGTTAATTATATTGAACTGTCTTAGATTAAACGAACAAAAACTGCACTTTTGAGAGCCCAATTGAGACTTAAGAAAAGGTTATAGGAAACGTTTTTGAAATTAGTTTTTTAGATAGAACTATATCTTAAAAAATGTTTTAAATAGGCAACAGCCAAAGTTATTTACGTGCCATGCTTTAAATCTGCGAATCTTCAGTAATCCCTGGCGTACAGAGCAATTTGAAAATCTTGTATAACACTAATTTTAGTGTCTCCATCAACTGGATGAAAAGAAAACACTAGGAGTGTCATCACTAGGGGTCGAAAAGATATTTTTTAAGGGTAAATGTAGTTTTAAAATATTTTGGCCATTTTGGGGCAAAAAAAACTTTTCCACAAATTTTAACCATAAATCGACCTAAAACCGATTTTTTGAGAAAATTAAAGGGTTCGGATCATGTTTAGGTGAAATTTAGGAGAAATACTAGATGGAATAAAATTCAGGGTTACTTTGGCCGTGTCTGACAGTTTTTGTCCGATCTCAAAGATTTTTTGACATTGAATACCCACTTTATTAAGAGGAACTGTTGAATGCATACAGTAGTGCCATAAGCGATGGAAAAAATCGAGATTGATCGAATTTCTGCCACTTTCTGCCACAAGTGGCTGAAAATGGCAGAAAGTAGCAGAAAGTGGCAAAAATGGCAGAAATTGCTGGAAGGTGGTCAAAAATGGCCGCCGGTGTTTAGAATGGCCGATTTTGATTCTAAAAGATGTCAAAGACAGAAAGGATCATATGGATTGGATAAGTTTTTCAAGTGTCCTTTGCTACAAAGCATATTGATATAGCATTGGCTGAAATGCAAAATGTTCCGTCACTATTAATATTTAAACTGTTTGATGGTTGATTGAATTGATAACAGTATCCATAGACCCCTTGCAGTATCCAAGGCCTAGCCTCAGCACCTACACTTTTTTTCACACTCATCAAAACGGTTATTGAATACGATATAACTTATTTAAATGTGATTGTCGTCATTTTGACTCTAAAAAGTTTAGGTCAAATGGCATCCCTGACTCCAATGGATTGCGGTGGCAAAATTCAAACTCGATCACACACCAATGACGTTTAGTGGTTGTATCTCATATTCGATGCAAAATACCCATCCCAACGTGTCAAAACTACATACAGGTAGGCTTAGAAATTAACGGAAGTCATCGTAAGTACCACTTTTGGCCATTTTCTGCCATTTTCTGCCATTTTTTGCCATTTATTTTGGACCAATTTCTGCCATTTTCTGCCACCAATTTCTGCCAGGTGGTAGAAAATGGCTTTTAATAATTTCTTTAAAAAAGTACTAGAAATAAAATAAACAACACTAAGCTGAGTTCCCTTGTGAGGTTTTAGGTTGTGGTACTTGCTGTTGCTTTTGTTTTTGTTTAATTAAACAAGTGATACGGGATACGTGCTAAAACATATATATTCAGACGTTTAACGAGATAAAATAAGAGATTACGACAATGGCTGCCTTCCACATACTGAGGTTCAAGTCTGGTTTCCCTTCGACGTCAGGGTGACTCCTGCTCGGGAATCGATATCGCAGGGTGACCCAGGGAGAGATATCAGAGACAGTGTTACACAAGCTATTAATAGAGTAAAAAAGGCCAAAATTCCTTGTCTAGACCCCAGTGCCTTACATGCCTTCAAGAAAATAATTTAATGAATCTTCAAACCGTATGCAAATGCCTGGGTACATGGTCGCGTTCACCCTGAGGATGTGACTTTTCTTGTATTTGGCACTGCTATTTAATTTCAGGTTGCTAAAATTGAAAACGAAATTACAGTAAAAATTACGATCGATCATTTGAGATTTACAAACTCCTTGTTAAGGATGTCCATTTTAGTTTAACGTTGGCAAATCTGAACTTGAACATTGGCTTACTGCTTGTCCCAGATACTTCAGCTAAACTATGATATTGCAATTGGGTATTGTTTGGACTTGATTCAATTGAAATGTTGATTAATTTCAATCATTTTACCTTAACCCCAGTAATTACAGGCCGATTTCTCTCACTTCGAATATTGCAAAGGTGTTTGAGAAGATCATAAAGTTCAAACTTGTTGAATTTCTTGATATTCATGAAGTCCTTCCTCCTAGCCAGCATGGGTTCCGAGCACATTTTAGCATGGTTACCCAACTGATTGAACATATTGAGCGGGTTATTGAGGGACTAGAGAGTCATGAATCNTTATATCTGAGTACAGGCAAATTTTTCAAGGACTTTCATGTGCGCGTAAAATTGGTTGTATCAGTCTACACCATTCTTTACAAAAAAGCATTATTCCATATTTGTGGCACTTTGGTCCAAAACCTAAGAGTCAAGTGAGGCAAAACGTTAGATTACAGAGCGTCGACTTTTGACACAAGCGCATCTTGTAGCTCTGTCATAACATAGTACAGAAAACTAATGTTACAAGGATAAAAGCTAGGGAATTATAAACTCGAATCAAATCGTACTTCTGCTTTCTATAATAATTCACAAACAAAGCCATTTTAAGTTTTCCATTTAGTCCCTTGAAATCACTGACACCTCTCTCTTTCAAACCACTTAGGTCATATACAGACAATGCCTTGTCTCAGGTACAATTCCCTCCCTCACAAAAAAGGAGAGGGAGCCAATCCAAACAGTTTAAAGTAAGCCTTTGTCCAACATCCATTGGCAAAGGTGCTTTCAACAATCTCTTTTTTTTTTGATTTGACTCTTATTTCTACTTTACTTTAGCAACATTTGACACAGGAAGACTTAAAAAAGTACTTGAAATGAAATATACAACACTAAGCTGAGTTCAGGCACTTCTTGTTGCTTTTGTTTTTGTTTAATTAAACAAGCGATAAATAGAGTAAAAAAGGCCAAAATTCCTTGTCTAGACCCCAGTGCCTTACATGCCTTCAGGAAATTAATTTAATGGAACTTCAAACATTTTGCACATGCGTGGGTACATGATCGAGTTCACCCTGAGGATATGGCTTTTCTTATATTCGGCACTGCTATTTAATTTCAGGTTGCTAAAATTGAAAACGAAATTACATTTAAATTATGAACTATTATATGAGATTTACAAACTCCTTGTCAAGGATGTCCATTTTAGTTTACCGTTGTCAAATCTGAACTTGAATATTGGCTTACTGCTAGTCCCAGATACTTCAGCTAAACTATGATATTGCAATTGGGTATTGCTTGGATTTGATTCAATTGGAATGTTGATTAAATTCCATCATATTACCTAAACCTTTTAGTGATTAAACCACACCACAATCAGTAACTTTCAATAACTGTCATAATCATGAAGCTACGATTATTTTAACTTCATTATATGTTTCAGCTAAACTATGATATTGCAATTGGGTATTGCTTGGATTTGATTCAATTGGAATGTTGATTAAATTCCATCATATTACCAAAACCTTTTAGTGATTAAACCACACCACAATCAATAACTTTCCATAACTGTCATAATCATGAAGCTACGATAATTCTAACTTAACTATAATATGTTTCAGTACTTGGACCAAATTTTGACCAAATCATCACCAAAAGTGTACAGTTTAATGATAGCAAATTTGCATGAAAAAAATCGACCAAATTTGGACAAAAATTTGCAAATAAACTTTTCAAAACATAGGCACCAACACGTTCTGAAGGTTGTAAGGCCTGCTTTTGCCTTCCTTATCAAGCAACACATAGATGAAAAGGAAAATTATATCACAATATCTTCCAGCATTGGGATTTGAACCTGTTATCCCTAGCGTGCAGATCTTGCCTTGTCCATGCTTATTCTTAGACTGATCAACATTTTGCACATTGTTAACATTTTGGGGAAAACATAAATATCAGTTCATTACCTAAGACACAATAATGCCAGAGCGTAGAAATGTATTGCAAAACAATTTTGTTAAGAAAATTAAGTTTTTAAGTTGCAAAAAAGTAATGGTAAGTCAATTTTTCCAAAACTAACCATTCACCTCATGACCATTTACCCCAAAAATCATGAGAACACATCAAGATGTGCCTGATTTTTAAAGGAGGAAGTTCACTACCCAAACAAAACTAAAATTTGAAATTGAGTATCTTAAAAAGTTGTAAAGATAAAAGAGCTATTTCAGATTGATGGAAAACATAAGCAGGTGGTTGGTAATTTATTTCATACCTGTGTGTACTTTTTTCAAAAATACTTCTTATTTTAGCCAACCATAGCCAACCAAAGTTGGATTTTTCGATTTTTTCAAAATCACCAAATTTCAAGGTTCTTTTTACCGTAAATCGCCAATCACCAGGCGCAAAATTTTGTCCCAAAATTACTTGTAAAATCACCAGTCTGGTGATAAATCACCACATCTGGTAGCACTGTTCAACAAGCTCCTCAAGGGATATCTGTGCGTGCCCCAATAGGCACCTTTAAGCTACAGCTGACTGATGACGTCATCTTCAAAAGCAAAGGTAAACAAATCTCTTGGGCGGTCACTTTTCCAGCGCTACTAGGACTATTGAACACATGTAGCCTTCATTCCTCCAAAATTTCAATGAACAATGTCGCCAAAGCCAGGTAGTCCTTACTGTTTAGTGGTTTTGGGCCATCATGATCAAAACTCCAAAGAATAATCCACAATGGAATCTATGGATTGAAGCTGTTCTGCCATTACACTCAACGTTCAAGAATTCTGGAAGGATGGATGAATCGCATCCACGGGA
>NC_081445.1:8979215-9022179 GCF_007210705.1 Tigriopus californicus | reverse complement strand
ATAGAGAGGTGTAAAGCTTTGGGATTTCACACTAGTGCGCCCTCTGGTTCTACCATGAAGGCAGTGTCACCACACATCTTACTGATGGCAAAAAGTTGGCACCAATTATTTCTTTCGTATTTTCTGCATATTTTGATCACTTGCGATGTAATGTCATCCTTATTAAGTGAATGTTGAACTTAAATGGTTCAAAATAATTGTCGAACGATTTCCAAAACATGGCGTACAATTTTGTCAATGAAATTTTGGAAGCACTGAATGTGCTAAAATCATGGTAGTTCTTGCCGCGATTGTGGCGCAGCCTGACTAGCTCACACAGCTGAAATCCGATCCGGTACTTCACACGTCTCTATATGCTAACAATACATTGACGCACCTTCTATGCAAAACTGAGCCCCTCACCCGATGGCTGACCAGGTTAGTGTCCACCGGCATTATCCGTACCAGTTTTTTTCTTTCGTCAAACTATGTGTTATTGGTTACCAGGAATGCCATCCATATATCAATACTGGGACAAAGTATCGACATATTCTTACTTATTCATTGTGAAAATTGTTTAACACAGCTCAATATAAAGCAGTTTTGTAGGTTACCAGGCACAATAAATTTCTAATGGCAAGGGTTATTATTTTCTTGAAATGATTTGTTTATGATTGATATTCAACCCATACATAACTGGTATAATGTTTATCTAGATCTCGCAAGCCTGTAGGTTTGAAATTTGCAAAGGTGTAAATGCCAAATGATTGAAAAATAATATTTTTTTAAAGGTAGAGCAACTTAATATTTTGTCAGCATAAAGATGATACGTAGACAAACTTCTTCGGTCAAATGAATTTTGTTCTAAGCATCGTACATACTCTATTATGCCTAGAATTTCACCGTGCTAAAAAAGTAACCCTGATTTTTCTTTCTTTAAACCAGGGTTGCTATTTGCTCAGACTTGCCATTTTACGTTGTGATGTAATTGGTATGTGCTTTCCCTTTCCAACGTTTTTGGCAACCATGAGTTTGAAGAGTTTGATTTGATCCCATCACTGATAGATAACCCTTCAAATATTTGACAACCCTAACAATCGCCACTCATCTCTCGGTTTTAAAGGTGACCAAAACCACCGTTAACTCCAAATCCTAACCAATCTTTCTGACCAGGTTTTACGGAAGCAATTCCAATGCCCACACACCCACTCCAACTATCAAACCAGAAAACGCCATCAAACCTTTTTCAAAGCCCATTCATCTCGTTCGGAACGTTCCCCAACCGATGAATTTAGCCCTTAAATTCCGAACTCACCTGCTGTCTGTCTGTCTCTCTGCTTCCCTGATTTCTAGTTAACTACTTGTCCCTCTTCCCGCCAAAGTTGCGGGCTTGGAAATTGGCGCGCATTTAGCTTTCCTCGTTCCCTGATCCCGCCAAGTTAAAGGTGAACATAACCAAGTTCCGTCAAGTTCTAGAATACAGAGAAACTCCACGTGAGACCCATCTTACTGGTAGATGGATTGGTTGGTAGAGGGAGAGAGCCGCGTCCCACGTTCCCACTCGCTGGCTGGCTGGTTTTTGGTCTTAATGTGACTTTCCTGCCTCCGCCAAAGGCTGGCCCATGCTGGCCCATTCTGGCCCATGGACGCAAATACAATCTCGAGCACGCGACGTGTTCCACGGGGAACAGTATTACGCTGTGGCCCTTCAGTCTGGTCTAGCTCGCGGTGAAGCCAGAGGTTGATACTGTTGAGATATTATATATAGACTGTGTTCGTTTACAGATATGCCCACCAATCTTGTGAAATCGCCTCCGGCCAGGAGTAAGTATTGAAATCCGTAGTGCCTTTGATCCTTCATTTTTGGTGGTATCACCAGTTGCCTGGCCCCATTGAGTTTGTGGGGGAAAAGCATAGAAACGTTTGGGCTCTTGCTAGTTCTTTCTAGGCCATCTTGTCGAAGTTGGGAGGTCATCTTGAGGATGTCATGTGGTTATTCTTCTTTCTCTTTGATACTTTCCAGTCACTCTCAAGTGAATTGTTTCCCTTCGAGCTTCATTCGACTTTATCCAGCTTTTAAGGTAGGTAAAAGTAATGTGGGATAGGCTTTGTGTTGGACTAAGAACAGGATGTCCATGGGACGACGATGACGACGATGATATATAGGAGGTTTTGGGAGTAATCCGATCTGGTCTCGTATTTCTCTTCAGTTTCTCTTTAGAGTTTTTGTCGATCTCAGAGTGGCGTCAATATCGCAGGATGACATTTTCTTTGGGTAAGCCTGACTTTGTCGTATTTAAAAGCCACCCAACGTTGTTATCAAGGACTTTCTCCGTCACATTTTCTGATTATTCAAGAGAGAGTAGTGAGATTTCTCCTGAGGGTGAGGGGAGAAAACGTCGTTCAAATCTTTGGGGTGAATCACGTCTTGGCTTCGTGAACGGCTTGTCAACATGGGTCCAATCCATTAGCTTGGAAGTAAAAATTTCTGAACACCCTGGTCTGGCTCATACCAGATTGTGATGAAGTCATCGATCATTGTAGATGATTCTCACGAGATGCGTTTTGAACATGTCCAAGAGCGTCATTAGTGAGCGATACAATCTTCGTTTCTAGAAAGGATTGTCGACACATTGCCCAAGCTTCCAAGCATGTATTGTATCTTTCCTCGTGTATTCTTGACCGTACTAACCTTTGAAGTTGAACTTCATATCGACCAATCCCTTGACGGATTGTCAGTTAGAGCTAAGATGTTTGAGAACACCTTACTAGCATGTGTTTTGTATTCTTCAGACGCATCTAGAAACCTGACGTTATTTTCATTATTCCACCAAAACTCGTTTCAACAGTCAATTTTATAGATCTGGTTTCAAGTAGTGGCTTCAGTGCAACCAAATAACGTTTTTGGCACCATGGCTTCGGTGGCAATACAACAACTCTCCTTCGTCGTTTTCATTAGCCATGCAAGTGCGATGGAACAACCTCAGTGACCTTTGGACCAAATGGCATTAATGCCATTGGCCACCTCGTTCCATTCCTATTTCTCATTCCCTCATTTGTACTTCCATGCTCGACTTATGCTGAAAGAATACAGAATACGATCGAGAGAACACGAAGGAAAGGCGAAAGGAGGTCCTCACCCGTCGGACAGGACTTGCCGTACAACGACGCTTCGTGGAGCTCTATCTCCTGTCTATCTTTCCAATTTGGGATAGTAACAGGCCGGGAAAAAGCCGGCTTCAACTGGTTTAAGGTTTGGCCATGGGACGTGTACTTCGAGCACTTTCCATGGAGAAGCATTGTGGCTTGTCGCTGCCGTTATGAAACTTTAGAATTGTCTACTGAGAGTCCTAAAAGTATAAAGTTGAATTTGTAAGCGTAAAGAAAATATTCCTAACTTATGTTCAAAATTGGATCATTATAGTTGGTTAAGAGTGAAAATACGATTTCATCTACTGTTGTATAACAATTAAGGTTTTTTTTAAGCGGCCTTTAACCACGGAATACGAAACCGAAATTTCCTTTCTTACTTTTTTGCTTCGAGCAGTCTTTACAAAATGCTTAAAAAGCTCCCAAATCTTTCAAGAATGTAAAACATTTGTCAAAATTACAAGGAAAAAATCCGCAAGATTGCATAAATGAAACATTCATTTTCCCGTGATCGTGAAATTACCTGTATTTAATCGTCGAGGGACCAAAAGAAGCTTCTCTCAAATTAGGTATCCAGGGGAAATATGATGGCATGCTCGGGTTCCTAGACCCCCAAAAAAGAGCTTGATGGCCTGCTTGACTGACCGAGTGCCTGCTTGAGTGGATGGATAATGCACGTAGAGAGAGTGCGGGCAAATAGAGCCAATAAGTAAGGGTCGAAACTGGATTGGAGCTCAGTTTCAAAGCGCATCAGATTCAGGCAAGATATCGTCGCACACAGACACAACCCGTTTCGCGTTTCTTTTGATTTGAGAGTTTTTAAGTCGTTTTTTGGTTGGCGAGCGAGCCCTTTAGTTACCATGGCTCCCGTAGCTATCGAGAAGATGGCATCAAGTAAGTAGTGTTTAACTTTATTCCGGAATATCAAAGGCTTCACGAGCGTTTGATTTTGAGGTACTAAAAATACTTTGGCCAAGAATGAGTTACTTTGAATGTATTGGGCATTTGAGCGTTTTCGTGCTCCTTATCTATTCCGCAATATCAGCAGAGGACGTGGAGAACTCATCATACAAGATAATATCGTTAGCTTTATGTAGAAGTAAACACCTGGTTCTTTAATCGAAAATTCGTATTTCTTCTATTATTTCCACTCCCAAATGCCAGAGATTCCCATCGAGATTCTTCGAGAAAGATTTTTGACCTCTCCTAAAACTTGTTTCTGAGACACTTTCCTGACCATGTAGTAGAAAGATTCTCTCGTTGACAATCCGGACTTATGTACTTTCAAAAAGGCAAGGGGGAAAAAACTGAACAGCTGACAAAGTGATCATTTTCATCACTCCGTGTATTCTGCCTCTGGAAAAACAGCCATTCTCGGGCTTTCTACTATTTAGTGTGAGTGTGCGGTAGAAAGATAGAAAGAGAGGCTAGAGAACACAACCTTTGGCTAGTAACAAACAGACAGGAGAACGTTTCGAAAGCTTCTGTTTCTCCTTTGGTCTTTCTGTGTGTATTTGTGAACTCATTATGACCCACTCTCCCGGTAAAAACCCCGCTGTGATCCATCAGATATTGTCTAATCGATAGTAATGAGTGCTTGTGTCTAAATCTATTACAGGGAAAAGAATGATTAGCCACTCCGTGACTGCCTCAAGTTTGATTGTGGTCAGCAATCGGCTTCCGTTTGTCTTAAAGAGAACAGAGGACGATGGGTTGGTCCGGAAACCCTCGGCAGGAGGTCTGGTCACGGCCGTGGCCCCGGTGGTCGTCCAATCCGGAGGTAATCATGATCCAATTCAAAAATTAGGGACATCATGTCATGAAATGGATATCGGCAGGTCTTTGGGTGGGTTGGCCCGGTCTTCAAATGAAGGAGACAGATTCCGTGCCCGAATCCGTGGAAGGAGATGTATCGCCTACGGCTGGACTCAAATCGAGTCAAGTCTTGTCGGTGAATTTGGATGATGTGGACTATGAGTTGTACTACAACGGGTGTTGCAATGCCACCTTCTGGCCTTTGTTTCACTCGATGCCGGATCGAGCCATTTTTAATGAGAAATTCTGGATGGCTTACAAGTAAGAACGTCGAGATGTTGCGGAGGGTTTGGTAGGCGTGGCTAAAAGTGCTCTTTACTTCAAGGAAAGTGAATGAGGACTTTTCTGAGATCACCTTGAAGGCTCTGCGGAAAATGCAGACCGATCATCCGGAACAGGTTCCTTTGGTGTGGATTCATGATTATCACCTCATGTTGGCCGCCAACACCATTCGACAAAAAGCCGAAGAAGAAAACCTTCAGTGCAAGATCGGGTTCTTCTTGCACATCCCATTCCCTCCTTGGGATATCATGAAGATCTTCCCTTGGGAGGATATGATTCTCCAGGTGAGAGACAGGATTAATTCATCAATCCATCGATCAAGAATGAGCATCCCAGTAATGTCGGTTCTTTTTTCAAGGGCATTCTGGCCTGTGACTTGGTTGGATTTCATGTGGAAGATTACTGCCTGAACTTCTTGGATTCTTGCCAACGAGGCCTCGGATCTCGTGTGGATAGGTGAGAACGTAGATTATGATATCAATCATCAATAATTCACTTGCATTCAAATCTGTGTTGTCTACAGGAAACTGATGCTAGCTGAGCATGGAGGGCGTACCGTAAGGATCCGTCCTCTCCCCATTGGAATTCCGTTCTCACGATTTGACCAAATGGCCCATGAATCGCCCAATTGTGGATTGGACACGAACAACGTCAAGGTTGTGTTGGGCGTGGACCGTCTGGATTACACGAAAGGACTCGTCAACCGTCTTCAGGTACGGAATATATGTTTTGAGTGATGTGCTATGTATGTATGATGTATTTCAGAAGTGGAAGTGAAAATCGAAGGAATGATCAAATTGGAATTCTTAGCTTGCCGAGGATGATTGAGTTGTCTAGTTTCGTAGTTTGAAACATTTGCTACATGTTTGAGCATCTTTATATGAATTTAATGGTGCCCCAGAGTTGGATCTTACGAATCTAAGTTTCTCCTTCACTCGATAACAAATACAGTCTTTGGTACAGAAATGTTGACCCTCAAAGCCTCAACATGATAATAAAAAAAAAATAATAATATCAAAATTAATTAGTCAAACGTCTTGTCGATCATATCTTTTGTATACGATCCACTGTATGGTTTCAAAGAGATCATCACCTTTTAACTCGACCGTTTTAGGCCTTCGAACGCTTGCTGGAGGAGTTCCCCGAGCACATTGGCAAGATTATGCTCATGCAAGTGGCCGTTCCCTCTCGAACCGACGTCAAAGAATACATCGACCTCAAGGAGGACATGGACAAATTAGTCGGCCAGATCAATGGAAAGTTCTCCACACCCACGTGGTCGCCCATTCGGTACATCTACGGCTGCATTTCCCAGGTTAGCTTCCACCTCATCCCAATCACATTTCTGGTCCTTCTTCACCCTGAATGTTTTATCGTCCACAGCAAGAATTGGCGGGCTATTATCGTGATGCGGATGTGGCCCTCGTGACCCCAATGCGAGATGGCATGAATTTGGTGGCCAAAGAGTTCGTGGCTTGTCGAATCCGTGATCCCGGCGTGCTGATACTGTCTCCCTTCGCTGGAGCGGGCGGCATGATGCACGAGGCTCTCTTGGTCAATCCCTATGAGATTGGCACGGTGGCTAAGGTTCTCCATCGGGCCCTTACCATGCCTCATGACGAGAGAGAGGTCCGAATGAACGCTCTCCGGTAAGAGGAAAGCCTTTTGATTTTCGTTGTTACTCTGAGCCGAATTTGGAGAGCTGATTTTATATTGTAAAATGGTGCAAAATCTTCGTATGGTATCCTTGGCCCTTTTTTAGGTAACCGATTTCATGTGGTTATCAACTCCTAGGATTCTAGGTTCGCAAATTGCTCAGCTTGCTCTTTTTTAAATCAAGATCAAGTTTTGATTAATAGTTCAAAATTTCCAACATCAGTCTCCTCGAGAGGGACTAAAATTCCCCAACAGTTGGTTATTGTGGAATATTGTTTCCCAATACAAGTTCCGCTTTCAGTGCTCGCGAGAAGATTTATGATGTCAATTTCTGGATGAAGAGCTTCCTCAAGAGCATTGGCACCCTAATCGAAGAAGACGGCGAGGACGTGACTCCGACTCAAATGCAGCCGGTGAGTTTCGACGACTTCAACAGCTATCTCGGGCCGTACGTAGGGGACCGGGCCATTTTATCGCTTCTCTTGGACTACGACGGCACACTGGCGCCCATTGCCAAGCACCCTGACCTGGCCGTGATGCCCACCGAGACCAAGAAGGTCCTGGAGCGCCTGGCCAACCATCCCGACGTGTTCATCGCCATTGTGTCGGGTCGAAGTGTCAACAATGTCAAAGAAATGGTCGGGATCAACGGGATCACCTATGCGGGCAACCACGGGCTCGAGATCCTACACTCGGATGGCACCAAGTTCGTCCACCCGATGCCAGAGTCCCAAGGGTCTAAAGTCAAGGCTCTCGTGAAGAACCTCCAAACTGAGGTGAGTATCTCGTCTCATTCCCATTCCCATTATTGTTTGAGGGAGGCGAAGGGGGTGGGTGGTTTCTCTCTCATATTATATTCCTGTTCTACTCCTTATTGATGATTTTTAAATACAATGATGTGTCTGGTTGTTTCATGTTGCGCATCTCAATTGGTGAATGGTCCATTTTCATCAGGCGTCCCTCAAGGCGTTCTACTCAATCAATCCCTTGCTTCTTTAACAAGGTCTCTCGGATTTTTGTAGGTGTGCCAAGATGGCGCTTGGGTGGAAGAGAAGGGCGTTCTTCTCACTTACCACTACCGTGAAGTAGCTCAGGAGAAACGAGAGGCTTTGGTGACCAAGGCCAAGGACATCATCACTCAAAATGGGTTCAAGGTGAGTAGCCGAGCTGGGATGAATCTAAGTCGTGCCTTTCCGACATGAGGAATTTCATTTCAGTTGCCCATGGACCACGAAAAACAAGTAATAAGTTATTTCCACTTTGAAATCCCTTCAATGTGCATTCATGAACAATCGCCAACTTCATATAGAAATGCATGGCTAGTTTTCTCAGCTTCCATTAATGAGAAAAGCCACAAATGGTATGGACTTGTGTTTTTATGAATCCTAATCCCACTTCTTGTGTTCCAGATCGGACTCGCGCATTGTGCTTTGGAATG
Organism: Tigriopus californicus; assembly: GCF_007210705.1. Lineage (NCBI taxonomy): Eukaryota > Metazoa > Arthropoda > Copepoda > Harpacticoida > Harpacticidae > Tigriopus > Tigriopus californicus. Next base: position 9,013,859 of record NC_081445.1, on the reverse strand, counting down.
CAAGCCACCCGTTGTTTGGGACAAGGGGCGTGCCTCCATTTACATTCTCCGAACCGCCTTTGGCGTTGATTGGTCCGAAAGGTAAGCAGATTTATGTCTTCACATTTCATGTTTGTCACGCACACAAGGTCTCCCCTTTGAAGCAAAGCTTCCATAATTTGTTTAGGTTACATTTATGTCATGTCATTCTTGATACTGGGCCAAATCTTTCGTTTCATAGTACTGGGGATTAAATTCACAGAAGCTGGAAGAAAGACCGCCAAATGGAGATTAAAGAAACACATTATTAGTGTTGTTATTATCAAATGGGATTGCTTAGAAGATTCGGGTAATAGACCGCAATTAACCCTATATTTCTTTCAATGATTGACCATAGCAAGTTCTATGTTCTCAGATGCACGAAATCAATCTCTTTTATTCACACGATTTTGAAACATGCATGATATTTTTCCTCTTGAATTAAAGAGGAGAGACCCCTTCAAGAGATTTGATGGATAATAAAAGATTGCCTGACCTCATTCGGCATTCTTGAAACTGACAAGTCGCCAATAAGCTGCAATTCCCATAGACATTCATAATTTGGTCACACCCGAACATTGTTTCAGGATCCGCATCATCTTTGCGGGCGACGATGTCACCGATGAAGACGCCATCATGGCCTTGAAAGGCATGGCCTTCACCTTCAGGATCGTTAGCGATCACCTCACCAAGACTTGCGCCGACAAGCGGCTTCCCTCAACCGACTCCGTTCTCACGCTCTTGAAATGGGTGGAGCGACATATGGCCAGTCGGTAAGTGGGCGTACCCAAACAGCCTTCCAGGGTGCTCAAAACCAACATATTTTCGGGGAAAGATGCGATTGTTTAACAACCCTAATCCATCTTTCTTTCGTAGTCTTACCCAGGGGTAAGGTAACACCTGGCCACATACAGTAATCCTAGAGTACTCCTGGCACCCTCAATGCTTCATATCGATGTCATAATTTGAACGTTTTTCATCGTCATATTCCATTTTGTATGTTTTAGGAAAAGCCCGGTTGAAGCGGGCAAAGTTCAACCCATTGCCACGGATTTCCACGTACCCACTCATTCAATTGTCACCATGCCCATCTAAAGCAAACCATGTCGTTCCTCGTTATATTATTCTTGCTATTCTCGTGACCCATTCAGCCGCCCCGATTTCAAAAAGAGTTTCATTTTTCACGAATAGAGAGTTATGTAGTTACGCAATCGTGCTCTATAGTAAAATTCTTCTTGTCCAAGTTTGTTTCGGGTGTTCCGATTGCATTGGGACAGATTTGACCTCAGAGAAACTGGACCAATGGAGACCAACAAGGAATGCATTCGAAACGGTTCCCCTGTGTTAAGATTGTTGGAAGTCCAGCCCCCATCTCCTCGATATAATAACTATACTATTTGTCGATGTTTCGGAAAATTCTTGCGACTGTATGGACAACGAATCGTATTCAATGCGTGAAATAGATACAGTATTTTGACGTTTTACTCCTTGTTCACTTCTCTTTTCAAGCCGATATTAGGCTCCATTTTGTTTGGGATCTACAACATCTTGTTCCGAGCTCTGATCTTGGACCAAGTCCGGCTCCTTGAGGGTTCCATTTGTTCGGATCGTGTCTTCTAATTGCCATTGGGGGATCTTGGGAGGGTCAATTTGTGGGTTGGATGGAAATCTGGATCTAGATCAAAGCGACGAATTAGTTTCATAAAGCTTTCGAAAGCAAGGTCACTTTTGGCCTTCTTTTTGAACAGTTTCAAACTCACGGACTGAGCATTAGTCCTTTGACTGATTGGACATCTCGCTTGAGCTCGGTCAGGATATCACGGGTTACACTAATTTCATCGGATGGCTTGGTCCGACCTTGATCTCGCGTCCATTGGGTCAGTTGTTGGACGCTCTCATTCAAGGACTTCATGAGGGACATCAACTCCCTTTGAGAGTTCAGGAGCTCCTCTTGAGGAGATATTTTGGGCCGCGTCTCTTCATAAAGCCAATGCTTGACATATTTCTAGGTAGTAAAAGGAACATAGATTTTTGACCAATTGGAAGGCAAAGATTTTTAATTCGCGAGATGTTCCTGGTGTAATAATGATGAGAACGAGACGTAAGTTGTAAGGAATATACTTTTAAGCTAAAAAAATATCTGTCTTGAAAAAAAAGTAATATTGAACAAGAGATAAAAATAATGAAATAAAAGACAAGTGTGAAAAAATAGATGATAAATGGTGAATTGATAAATAGAACGATGAATTGTCAAGAAAATCATATTCAAATTCTGCTCGTGTAGTGCGCTAGGTGGGTATTTCAAATCAATTGTATCAAAAATAATTTCTCGCTGTTTTTTAAGTAATTTGAATTTGAACATAATGCCAGAAGGCAGTAATAGTCTGAAGGTACTAGTTTCCTTTTTTTGTGGACTTTTAATTCGCTATTAGAAATTTAATCCCCCAACAATTTATAAATGAAGAAATCATAGTCGTCAGTTTTCGTTTTTTAGACAGAGTTGACCAATCTAGTTTTAGACTTTCTAGACTTTCATTGGTAGCTTTGGGGAAAAAAACTGTCCGAATATTTTTCCCGTCTTAAATTGCTGGGGATCCCCGCAAAATGAAAATCTGATTTAAAAGCTGCTACAAGCACATATACATCTAATATCATCATATAATACATTTGAAGAAAAGTAAAACATTTTTGCTGTACGGAACAAGCCAATGCAATCATCTTTTAAAGCCTGAGTCCTCTCCATTACTGACAAAGCAATGTCCATCTTCTGACAAAATCTCCAGTTCTTCTTAAAAGGGCCAAATTATCCAAATCCCAGTCCCGACTCGACCCATCACTAATTGCTAGTATATATGGGCAAAATATCAATCCTTTAGAATAAAAATAATAATAATATCCTAAATAAAGCAATAGTGGCCCGGACCTGCCAAAGATACTTGATTCCATAACCGGTTCCAATCAGTAAGAAGAGTAAGTTGGCGATGTCACGGAACCGTTGCCAACCAGTGTATGCTGGAACCAAGGCCATCTGAGACGGATATCCATTTGATGGAGGAGGGATCGATTGACTAGGCAAGGCCATGGGCGAAGCAGGAGGAGGAGGAAGAGGAGGAGGAGGAGGAGGAGGTCGTGCCTTTTGAAACGCTAAATCGATCTCGGCTTCGGTGAGGCCCTTCTTGCCGAGGAATTGTCGTTTGACGTCCTCGGAACTGTTGGCCACTTTGGCGTTCTCCAAGAACTTGACGGCTGTGTCGACCTGAGCAAAAAATTATTTTGCATATAGTTATCCCCGTTTTGTTCAGGCCAATGTTCGATTGTCTATTATCCCCAAAATGGTATTTTTTTTTTATTGCTAATATGGCGGGCATAATTTCCCGATATGATAAGAGACATGACGTTATGGCAAACATGAATGCTTCCTATGCATATATGATGGTGGGAAAAATAAGACTGAAATATTGACTCTCACTTTGAATGCCCAAGCAACGAATAAACATAAAACTGATTAATGGGGCTGATACTTTGTTCCATGGCATTAAAAAAGTGCACACGGTTCATGGGCAAATTATCATTACAAAACAGCGGATTTGAAAGTGCTGTTATAAGCCATAAAATGTCATTTTAATGGTGATCAAAATAACGATAAAAAAGAGAAGAAATTGGTAAAAAATTCTTCCGGGATGCAATTATCAACCTCGGATGATTCTGGTTATTAAAAGTAAGGCATCATAATTGTACAAAATAAATGTGTTGGTGCTTCTAAAATATTGAGTCACTGACATTGAATTATTAATAGGACTCCTTTAACTTAACTTTCCTTGTGAGAAATTAAAAGCTATTAGAAGAACATGAAAAATATCGGATGGCTCCAACCTGTTACGTTATTTTTAGGCGCATGTCACATTGAATTGTCTAAACGCCTCAATGATGTTCAATCTAAGATTTGATTTAAAGGCCACGTGTATTGAAAAAAGTTGATTCTCTTTTTTTTAGATATTGAAATAAAATGGAAAGGCCTTTGAAACGTTATGCCAAAATTCTACAACTTTATTTCTTTTAAAGAAATAAGTTTTAACGGAGCACATTTACGACGTAATTCAAACTACCATCATGGAAAAGTTATATTCTTTATAACCCCAAGCCGTGTTTCTTGATATAAAAAAATAGTTTCTCGCCGGAATTTTCTAATTCCCACATATCATGAAATTACTTGTATAACTAATATAGTGCTTACCATGTCATTACGAGGAGCCTGACTAGCAGGAACAATTACATCCCCTTGAGTCCCTGAATCGGCCATTATTTGGGTTCACAAATGAAACATCACTCAACGAATACACCAAATAGATCTTTATATATTTCACTCAGAATGATTGGAATGTTCAGTCATAATATTAGTCAAGTAATGGCCAGGTTCGACGACTAACTGTCGCTGGAAACGTGTTTCTTACGATAAAGATAAGGGTAAAGATAACTTAGGATACAGATGACCAAGAAAAACCTGTTGCAAGGGTTTCAGGTATGAGGTCTTGTCGGTCTTGTTTTCTTCATCGTTCGACACCCAACCTCGAAAATCGAGGCCACGATTGTCACCGGGGAATAAAAGATAAAATGAGGTGACATTCTACGATTTTTTGTTATGCTTGAAGCCTGGGATGTTTCTATGGAACATCTTGTTCAATTCTTCTTCTAAAGGTTTGTTCGTTCCTTTGAGTTTTGCCACCACCTGGAAATACAAAGGTAATTTCATGCACATTCAGGAATACGCAATTTTCCTATTTGTTATTTTCGTATTGGGATTCGGCGGCGTTAGGTCAAAAGAGGAAAGCTAGATGTATGCAAATAACATCATAGGGCATGTCAAGTGAAGGAAATTCAATGAAAAATGTGGTCCGGCACCCTGATTTTAGGCATTTTGAGGAGGGAGAACAAAGACAAACATCACAGTCAACTCGAACCATCCACCCATTGAATTTTCAATATTCGAGTGATTTTGAGTGAGCTGTGTTACGCAACCTCACAAAACGAACATTTTTGGTGTAATTCGGTGAACGCACTATCTAATTGGCTCAATACCTTAACCCGGGAGCTCCTAGGTCGGCATTTTGGTCACTATGCGTCTCATGCGAATCAGCTGTTTAGCTTGAAGGACCTCAGTTAGGGTTCTTAACTCGAGCAAAAAAAGTTACTGCCAAGCAATCAAAGATCAAGAACGAGTCATGAAGCAACCCTTTGTTCGAGTCTTAGAAAGGCAGGATCACGTTTTGACGCGCAGTTAAGCATTTTTGATTTTTACTTCTGTACCCTCTTTTGCTAAAGATTGGAGCCCTAACTAAGGTCCTTTAAGCTAAAAAGCTACCTTTCTGGTTCATTACACAGGAGTTGAAGGGTTAATGCTATTTGCCTAGACAATAGTAATGTAGCATATAAATGAAATAAATGTCAACATTCAATGCATATGCAAAGTGTAGGCATGTTGTCTTTGATTTTACTCCATGGAATGACGTCAGTTGTTCTTGGTCGCGTTCACTTGACAAGCCCTATTGGTTGAAAGTGCGGACAAACACAGTCAAGCAAGCAATCTGTGTCAAAGTAAAGAGGCAACGGAGGAGGGAAATTCAAACTGAACCAAAATCGTCTTTTCAAAGTCAAAATTTTGGATGTTCAAGTCAATAGTTTTGTCCAAAACTGTAACTACGATAGGACATTTGGATGTCAGCCTCAGAAGCAATCACAATTACAATCCTATTTGCATCATACTCTGGGTAAGAGAGAAAAATCGTTCAAACCAGTACATTAATTTCAAGCCAATGTTCTCGGATGTTTAATGTACTGTAAATTGAATTGTTTTGGTATTTTTCCTGATTTAATATTCCCCCCAATATCCAGTTCCAAAATTTAAGCAATTTTTACAAATGGCAAGAGGGTTATTATTAATGTCATATTTGAGCTGAGTTAATTATATCATGAAAAGCCAATCTAATTTTGCTTCATTCATTTCACACTTTCACTCATTTTCAAAAGGGACATCAATTTCCTGTTACCCTGCAGATGAATTTGAGTTTTGTGTTGATTGTTCATACTAAAATTCAACATGTTATGGACAATTCTTATTACTATTTCAATTCTATGAAATTAATACATACGTTGGACGACCAAACAAAATACTTGGCCTTTCGGCTCTCGGTCCATCCTTGAGGCGTTTCCCGCTCTAAATCCCGGAGATTGTACAACTTATCGGCCAATTTGATCAGTTTCGCCTCTCGTGAACACGTTTGGGCATGGACGATTTGGAGGCGTTTCCGCTCTTCATACGGCAACGATTTGTCGTCACTGACCTCGTTCACAATCCTAATATGGATCAGTTTCTAGATCAAGCAACTAGATTACAATATCCAAGACCTTTAAGGCAAAAGTGTCCCTACCCTCGCAGTTTGGGTCCAAAATGATGCTCAATCTCTTGGAAAGTGGTGTCCGTGTCTTCAACCGTGTCGTGAAGAATGGCACCTATAAGGGTGTCCGTATCGTCAACTCCACCTAAACATATTCCATTGTAAGTAATTGTCGAGTAAAACTGACATTTCAAGTGTTGCCCAACCTTCCTTTGCCAGGATCCAAGCCACGCCCAAGGGGTGATTAATGTAAGGTGTCTCCATTGAATCTAATCGGCGTTGGTCCGTGTGCTTTCTGGCGGCAAAATCGGCAGCCTCCAAAATTCTGATATGGTCCAACATACTGAAACTTAAAATAAAATAAAAAATCAAAATGAGCCTCTGTTTTTCACAAGCTACAAATCAGATTTAATTCAGTTTTTATTATTTTGTCATCTCATTCACACGATTCAATCGAATACTCAGCGATTTCACGGACGCTCCGTAAAAGTTCTTGGTCACGATTTTAGCGGCCTCCAGGGACAAATCGTGCTCAACCCGCAGATGGTCCCTCATCTTGGGTACACTTTCGCCACAAATGATACACCCCTCGCCCACAGAGGTTCGCCCCTTGTGATCATTCTGAATGTGAGCCCAGAACTCGTTCCTCTTGTAAACCTCATGGCAAATCCCACACGTAATCCGAGGCATGTGATTGTTTTGCATATGCGGCCGATACTTGGTTTCCGGGATGTCTATCAAGCAATACTCGCACTTGACCATGAGCCTGTTGTTTTCATTCTTGCCCGCCCATCGATTGGCCGTGATGGCCTTGGGCACCGCCCGGGTCTGAGGGATCATTTGACACTTGGACTTGACATGGGTCTTCACCTCGTGAAGGAACACCAAACGCTGGCAGGATTTGCACGTGAAGGCCCCGTGCTCGCTCATGAGATGCGTGAGAAGACTCTCGTCGGTTTCGAGTGGAACCCGGCAAACCTGAGCAGGACATCGGATTTTTTCAATATCATGATCAACCTTGACATGCACCCCGAGGACATGAATGGCCACGAGCTTGTCGCAAATGGGACATTCGAGGAAAGGGATGAAGTCCTTGATGAGGTATTTGATGCCATCGATGAGGACAATATCGCCATGCAGGAGAATGGCCGCGGGTCGAGGTCGAGATCGAAAGTTGATGTTCACGTACTCCATGTTTAACTGGGAAAAGGCATTTGAATCTATTGATAAGGGGGGTCGGAGTTTCATCTTGGCCTGCAAGGCCTTGGGCATCAAGATGGTGTCGGTGCGGGCGTGGAGATCATGTCGAACTATGTGTTGGGCATAGTCATCCACATGAAAATCGACCTCGCACACCTCGCACACGGCTTGGGAGTGTTCTTGGGCGATGTGAGCACTATACTCTTCGATTTTGCAGCGGAAATTTACGCAGTGAACCCCGGAACAGGCAATGTAAGCCACGCCATGAGCTCGCTGGAGATGCCAACTCAGGGAGGACTTGGTACACATGACCTTGCAGACGGGACAAGACATGTACACGGAGAGAGAGGGGCCTTTGTGGATGAAGACCGCGATCCCGTGACAATCGAACTCTTCGAAATTGTTCAAGGCCAATTCGCGTTCCTGACCTGTGACGCCAAAGGTGGGTTTCGTGATCCTATGGAACAATTGCACACAGTTTAAAATAATGTATCTGGAGATGGAAAAATCGTGGCCAAGAAGAGGGTAGGTAAGACTAGGTAATCTATGTAGTAATAATGTCTTGTTATTTATTTTTTTGCGGACATCCTTACTACTGCAGGGAATGAAATCCCCATTAGATCAAATTACAGCAATCTTCTCCACCGTCATTAGGTTCAGAATCGTGTAATAACTGATCCATCAAGGGAATAAAGTTGGGGGATTTGGCTGGCCCTTGAATTTAATTTTGATTCGAAGCATTTGATGTTGCAAAAAAATTTATCCGCGCATTTAGAGGGAAGGAAATGGAACAATGAAGGGGCCTAAGAAAAAAAAAGGTTAGGATGCTTGTGGGCTTGAATGTATGCAAAAAAACACACGTTAAGCCATTGCAGTTGTTCCAATTGACCCTGAAAACTGGCTTGGGGGAAATTTTATGAATGCTTTAGAAAATACCATCCAAATCATTCAAAAGTTGCAATAATAAATCCTATCATACCTAACAAAAATGCATTTTGAAACCTAATACGATTCTTCAATGCATTACACTTTTCCAATCAGAATAAATACGAAACATTAACCAATCATACTACAATACGTTCCAAAACTTTGACCATGTCACGACAAGATGAATCTCGTCCATCCTTTTTAACTTGATGTTCCCATTACTACCAGAATTGTACGCCCCCTCCATATTTTCAGTTCACAAACCTTAACGATCTTAACCTTACGATTACGATTTGGATCTCAAATTAGAGTCTAAGTCTGTGCTTTCCCCACTGAAAACTTATTCCAGAAAAGGCGCATATACGAGGGTGAAGGTGGGTCTGAATTGCCACTAGACTCAAGACCCTGACCCCAGGCCTACTTACTTGGGGGCCAATGTGATTTGCGGTTGCGTTTGATACCGAGCATTGGGGCCAGTGGATTTGGCCAGTGAGATGGACATGGGCGCCCCTCTGAGGCCCGATGACAACACCATGGATCTGCCCCCCACGTTCACCATGGAGCTCACCGATGAGATCGTCGGTCGAGCCACACCTATGGTATAGGTGCTAACTCTAGAATGAAAAATGGTTCTTTCTTGTCAAATCTACAAATGAATGGGGCATTAGAATCCATCTTGGTCGCAAACGCACCTGGGTGAGTTCTCTGTTGTCATGGCAGTTGAGGTTCGGAGGGCTTGGGCACTGGAGATTGCCGTCGACGAGCTGGTAGGCATATTGTCCGTCTGAAAGATGAATGCCAAAATGGTAAACGTTTTTCTTAATCTGATTCTAGCTCAGATTTTTCAGTAATCTTTTAAACCTAAAAGACATCATATACTATCATTTTCTCAAAACTGTTTTTAGAAAGTTATCAGTTAGTAGTTGATTTGATTATGGGGTTAAATAGTCCATCGGTTTACCCTTCTCACTGACCCCCTTGATGCCTGAAATCGTAGATTAGGATTGATGGGCTGACGATTTCAGTATTTTCTGGCATAAGAACCTCCATAAGTTGGATTGGACTACAAAAGCCTTAAGACTAGGCTGGGACCATTACGTCTATTTGGCTTTTCAAAGCATTGTCATTGGCGAAATCCCGAATATTACCGATTTTAATTGAAAAAAAAGAAAAAACGGTAGATATCAAGACGCACATTTCATACTATACTAAACTATCAATAGACAATCAAATCCGCGTGTTTCTAATAATTTAAAGTGTTGCTCAATTAATCCTTAGCAGTTAAGGCTCTTCACGCGACAAAACACTGAAATGTTGGGTAAAAACTTGAATGGGATTGAACTTTGGCATACTGGTTGGCAATCTGACGAACTAGCAAGTTGATAGAACACTCCAGTGCTTCAAAAGAATTGTAACCAAATGGACTAATTAAGATCTGGGAGCTTGCAAGTCTAACTACAGTGGTTTAGTAAGTCCTCCTTACACCCAAAAACAAATCCCTGTTCACGTGATATTCAGCAGTCTTTCGAACAGGTTGGGTTTTGTCTTGGTTCTGTTTTGGAGTGCGATGCTTCGCCCTCTGAACATATCGAATGTGGCGGCGAGATGGCTCTGTGCGGGTCATGCTCGTATTTCTCCCTGGTATGTTCAGACAGGGAATTGAACCTGCCAATAGATACTTTCGCTCTTGACCGAAGAGCGATTTCACGCCAATTGATTCGGGCAAAAAGTGTTTTTGGCACACGCGATAGTGCTCGGAACTTGGGGTCCAGAGGCGGCGATACTTATTTTGCCGCTTGATAGCCACGCACCATTGCCTTCTCAGAGTTGGATCTTGAGGAAACTTGAAAGCGGCCTCTCCCTCGGATACTTTACACCGAGGAACTGCACACGATGAGACCATATTGGAATTATTCAGAAGCCAAAAGTCCGCAAATGGCAAAGGGACAATTTGGGTTTTGTCCTTAATGAAAACCGAATGACGACACTACACAGAGATGCTCCATCAGCTGACATTAAGAAATGGCTTCGGTGTTGCCATTTTGGCTATTTTCTTACGTCTTGACCTAGCTTGAGGGATAACTAGATCTCGACACCGGGGGCCTATGTTATAAAGAGTTTGTCCAATGTCCAATTAGTACTTTTTGTGATCAACGTCATAGATGCCAAAAACCTGGATGTTGGACAACCGATGCTTGGGTTGACTAAAAAGTACAATAACCTGTTTGCAATCAAGGCCCAGTAGATCATCCATTGCAGTGTTTAGCTGATGATTTTCCAACATGGAGTGCCCAGAAATCTATGACATTCATCACCAAAAGTGAGTACTGGACACCAGACAAAATGTTTATAACATTGACCCCGGATTTTGGACAGCGTCAAACATAGTTATTATCCAATAAAATGTAATATGTTTTGAACCTAACCTGACCTAACCTTTCAGTTGCAAGGACCTTGGGACACCTAGACAACGGTGCAAGCCTGCGTTAGCTCGGTTGCAGAGGCCTGGGGTTGTTAGGCAGCGGTTAGGGAGCAACACACACTTGCCAAAATGGCAACACTAACGTTATTTTTTGATATCAGCTGGATTAGATAGGATTCAGCGGCCTTACGTCACAAAATGCAAGCAAAATGTAAACAAGGTTTGTCATAGGTTGAAAGTGAGGGTAACCAAAGTCATGGAGTAAGCAATCCCTGTCAAGATGAAAAGGTGATATAGGAGATCATTTTTAAGGTCAAAGTTTCAAATATACCAGTAAATAATTTTGTCAAAAATGGTACTACATTAAGACATTATTGTAGCCGTTTCAGAATCAATCACAATTAGAATCCTTTTTGCATCATGCTCTGGGCTCGGAGGAAAAAACTTTCAGACCAGTACATAACTTTCAAGTTTCTGTCGGCAAATCTCCCATGTTCTGTGAACTTGATGATTGCCTGAAACCAAAAAAACTCTAAATTGCTTCCATGCTAGATTTCAAAGGACATTGTCGCTTCGTTCATTTAATGATCATTTATCAAACAAAATTGAGTGGCTAAGATTAATACAAAAAAGAATGTTTCACTTAACCTGACTTCGCTAAAGAATTGGCCAAAAGCAAAATTAGGCACTCGGTCAATTTGGCTCGGTCCCGAAAGCGACCATATAAGCGGGTTCCACTGTACAACATTTCAAGCTCTTTTGAAATCATGCAAGATTAAGCAAAATAGTCTTCTTTGATCTGTGATTCTGTGATTCTGTGATTTTGAAAATGACCCCGAGATTAGCAATAGAGGTTTGGTGATTTCAGTATTTACTTAGATATTAAAAATAATACTGAGTGTTTTGACGCACATTTCTTACCAAAATGTCAATAGTCTGTCAAATCTGCCGGTTTCCTATTTTGTTTAAACCTGTTCAATCAACGGAACTGATCACCTTTTGATTCCGTCAGTGTTGCTCAATGAATCAGTAGTAGTTTAGGCTCGTACTAGACAACGATTGCCATTAAAACATATGATTTGAGTTAACTTTTTATTGTGTTTGATCGTTTAAACGAGAACCTGGTTTCGACATGGTCTTTCTTTGTGAGATTTCAGTTTAAACGTCTGGCCAATTAACCTTGTTCATTTTTTAACATAGCAAGCCTTTTTGTTATTGCCAAAATTATTGTATATTATATTAAACGACGTCAATACATATGTAATTGTTGTAATTTCTAAGTTTTGATATACGAGTGTTTAAATGACATATAACTCAAAAGAAGCTCTAATTTTTTAAATTTTATTTCAATTTCCAAAGAAAATATCAAGGTTACTTTGCTTCAATGTCTTAAATATAGTTGTTTCAAATTTTGCCGAAGTTTCGGGACAGAAATATGCCGAGAGTAGGCCGGAGCAGGCCTCTCTTAATCGAAGACATTGCAGGGTGATCAGATATTTTCTGCATTCTGTTTTTTTGTGTTTCAGATCAAACTTGCAAGACCAGGAAATATTTTTCAAATTTCAAGCAACAAGCTTAATCAGCTGGGGTGTGTAATCAGAAATGAAAGATTTTCAAGCAAAAATAGATTGTGTAAAAAATGGTGCTGTGACAATTTATAAAATGCAGTCGTACATGAACCATTACTCTCATGGATAAAGGAAACTGAAACCCTAATTTGATCCCTTGACAAAGAACTATTAAGCCTGAAAAGTACGTGTGACCTCTCAAAATTTAATAGTGACGTCATCTCCAAATTTTGAGAGCGCACTCGTAAATTTGAGGCTGAATAGTTCGTTGGTAGAGGATTAAATTAGAGTTTCAGTTCGTTTACCTATTACAGGAATGGTTCATATCGCATTGAATTTTAATAAAATTCTTAGTCTTACTCACTAACATGATGAGTAAACACTACTCTTTAGTAGAAAAAAAAAGTTTTTCGACTTAAGTTTCATATTACAGAATGTTCTATTTTTACAATAGACTTTTTGAAACCTTTGAAACGTTTTTTTGTCTAATATTGATCCTTGATTCTTGGTTTTTAGTACCCCCTCTGTATTGAAAAGTGCCCTAAGCGATCTCCCAAAATTTGTGCTGACATCATCATGCAGCTGATACTTCAATGTCCCAATATCCCAATAAGCGGGTTGTTGTTTATGCATATTGCCAATATCGAGGAATTAAATTGATGCCATCATTACATTTTGTGTCAAAACATATTGATCATGTAGATGTAAAATTTCCCGCATTTTTTGGGAACTGATTTCTTGGGTAAAATCTCTCCTCTTAAGCAGACTATGTATTGAGATTAATTTCCAATGAATAGAAAAACCATGCGGTATTTTTTTTTATTTGCGGACTTCCTTGCCGCTACCGGGATTGGAATCCCAGCAGTTCAAGACGAGAAGATTATTCATTTTACTTGACTTCTATTTGATCGACCAACGAATTGGAGTTGGCTGATCTGGCTAATCCTTGAATATAAGGGTGATCCGGAATTTTAGTCAAAAACTTGTCCAAGTCTGACTTAAATCCTGCTACTGGATCAACCCCTACATAAACCCTACGAATATTTGAGGGCAAGCAATTGAACAATGAAGGAGCCCGAAAAAGAAGAGAGTTGAACTTCATTGTTTTAACTAGCCTGGATTCTCGAGGGCTTGAAGGTGCTCTCAAAACGCACGTTAAGCCTCTACGGTCACTACAATTGACCCTAAATCCTGGGTTGGGACAAAACTCATGAATGCTTTTGAAAACGTACAATATCAGATACCTTTCGTACCTTCTCTGAGTACTGTACAATCCCAACCTTTCTAACCTCTCCCAATACGAGAGCTCTCTCATATCTTCAATGTTCCTAGTAAAACATCTTTGGACCTGCTCGAGCTTTTGCAAACCTGCTGAACTCATTGGAGCCCAAATGGGAGAGGCATATTCAAGATGCGGCTGAACAATCGACATGTACAGAGTTAGCATCGTGACACTATCTCTGGACTTAAACGTGCGATATATCCAACCACATGTTTGAAAAGCCTTACCAACTTTCAACTGGATATGCTCATCGAACTTTCCATTATCTTGGAGTACTACACCTAAATCCTTCATGGATGAGACCTGCTCAATGTCCTTACCTTCATCATCTAATAGTGGAGTGTCTAATGGCGTCGACCCAAAGGTCATTGAACGGAATTTCATTCCATTCAGTGCCATGTTACTCGCAGCAACCCAGGAGTAGATTTGGTCTAGGACCTCTACCAGACAACCAGAGTCTGACCATTCCTACCAAATACCAATTTTGTATCATCAGCATAAGAAGAGATACTGACATTACTACTACCAAGCTTCTGAAGCGGAGCAATGAAGATGATGAAAAGGAGAGGACCCAAAATGGAGCCCTGTGGGACGCCCTACTTGACATCATGTACGTCACTAAGGGATCCCTCAACCTTAACTAATTGTTTCCTACCACAAATGAAACTTCTTAGCCAATTGAGAACCTTGCCTTGGATCCCAATCTCATGGAGCCTGTTAACTAAAAGGCCATGATCTACCTTGTCAAAGGCCTTGGCAAAGTCGAGATAAACTACATCGACTGATTCATGGCTCTCCAGTCCCTCAATAACTTGCTCTATATGTTCAATCAGTTGGGTAACCGTGCTATAATGTGCTTGGAACCCATGCTGGCTGGCTAGGAGGAAGGACTTCATTAACTTCAAGAAATTCAACAAGTTTGAACTTCATGATCTTCTCAAACACCTTCGCAATATTCGAAGTGAGAGAAATCGGCCTATAGTTACTGGGGAGTGACTTATCTCCCCCTTTGAAAATTGGAACAATTCGGCATCTGTGGTTGATTTCAGACCTTTATCCTTCTTCCGGCATAAAAACAATGCCAAAATCAAGTGGTTCGTGGAAGAAAAAGGGTAACTCATTGCTCTACATTTGCTAAGTTTATGTCCAACTTACCAACCGATGCCTGACACGCCCATACGCAACCGATTAAGAGGCTATTGAGCCGCTTGTGATTATCGCCACTTTCGAGGAGCTCGGATAACTGCATCTCTCCTATCGCTGTTTATCTACTAATGCTAACTACTTTCTCAAGTGAAAGGTATTTATTAAAACTTATTTCGTGCCTAAACCAACGATAAGAAATTGAAGTTGTTTCGTTGCAATTACTGATTGTGATTGTGGCTAGCAATAAAAAGATAACTCATATCCAGCATCGCAGTTTCTTTCAATTATGGGATGACTTTAATGAATGATATTATGCCCATTGCTCTCTAATGAAAAGGTAAAATCATCTGATCAATACTTTGACTTTGTAAATCTTATCCTTTTCACAAATCTACACCTGCCACAATCCTAGTTTTTGCACGAACCTTGACCAATCTAAAGATCAAGCCTCCATCTTACATTACCCTTGCTACGTCCGTCAGATAGGTAGACACACCAAATACTCCTTCATCCAATTGACCTGTCCCTTGGTCACTTACATCAATATCGATGATGAGCTCTCCGTTCTCGAGATCTTCCGTAACCATGGGCTCCAAGTATGAGCTTGGAGGAGGGGTGACCTTGGCATGATGACTCGAGGATATTTCTGATATGTCGTCGTATTCGTCCATGTTGCCGTTATGAATGGCTAGAGGGCGTGATTATGGTTAATCCGGATAAGTGGTTTCACCGTTCCACCAAGACACAATCAATGCTGAACGTGGAGAGCGGAATGCTCCCCGGTATGTCCAGTGTCAAGAGAGATAGGTTTCAGAAGGACAACAATAACGCGGTTAGCAATTTACCCACGCTATCAGATATTCATTACACGCAACCTACTAAATAAACAAAACCAAAACTTAACATTTGTGGAAGGGCCTTTCCATTTGATACTTACTTAAATATCGCCGATTTCAATATTTCCAAGCTTATTCCGCGACGAGAGATAGTACATAATCTCTAAGAATTTTTAAGAGAAAGGACGGCTAAAGCTAAATTGAAAATTTGTGGTCATTAGTAGGGACGGGCAAATTGTGCAAAAAGAATTTTTGTCACTAAAGACCACTGTTTTACATACATGCACTTTTCACATCTATCTACACCTTTTTACTTTTATTGCACTTTTTTTGCACATTTGGCCTGACACTGTTCATTTTGGTTGAAATCAGAATTTCTTTGCGTTAAAATTTGTTTCAAAGTTTGAAATCAATTGCTGCTGCCAAAATAAAGACATACAAAGCCTAATTTTGAACAATTGATGTTAAATGCGCAGGCCCAACATACTTCACTTTTGGTTGAGAAACAAGGAAGAACAGAAAAGAAACAAGACAGTTTCAATTCAAGAGAAAAGCTAAGTAGGGCACTAAGACAGTTAAGGAGCCCAAAAAAAGCAACATAGCAGCCTTCCTTACCTCCTTTAAGTTAAGTACGCTCTCTTTTTGAAGAAGAAAAATTCCAAGTTTTCTTCACCTAGATTAATCTTGCTGATCTACTGCTGGGAAAAGAGGAATAAATAAGCAAGGGACGAAGCATTTCTTTGTCCAATTCAAAAAAGGGAATGTCAATTTGGTCCAAAATTGAGGCAATTTTTTTTTTTTGGAATGCGCTTTTCAAATTGGTATCACTGGGGAAAAAATTAAATGTCTTTTCATTTTTTATTTTATTTGCACCTCTTACCAAACTTTTTTGGTCTTTTTGCACCTTTTCCTGCACATTTTGGGCTTATTTTTTGCACCTTTTTGTTTCTAAAAGGCTTTGCTATCTTGCATATTTTGCCCGTCCCTAGTCATTACCATAAATCGTTCATTGTTTATTGTGGTCAAATCAAGCAATAAACAGACGAAAAGAGAGCAGGAAAACGCAATAAACCTCCAGCCCAAATATTCTTCTCCTAACATTTGGTATACAGAGAGAGTTTTAGTCGTTCCTCAATAGAAGGAACAAATTGCAGTTAGACACACTTGGGCCAAAATGAGTAAATAATTCATTTCCCACCATTATCCACCGCAAAATACAATGGCGGTAATGGTTCCAGTTATCTTTTCCAAAATTTAGATTTGAACCACATACACCTTCAATATTGTTGGAACAAATACAATTTTTATCCCTGATCTTATATGAAGCTAGCAAATTATGACAATTTCTGTTATGATGGCCTAAACGCTTTAACAATGTGATGATAATAAGTTGGTTTTGGATCATCTCCATAGTTGATATTCGAGACTTGGACACTTTTTTTTAACTAGCATTCTAACTTAAAACGTCTTTTCATGTATTTGTCCAATTTACTTGACCTCAAGCTATTTTAGCATCTTGGAATAAGTTGGGGGTTGAATTTTTTCAAGAAAAGAAAGCCGAAAAGAAAGCCGAAAATAAAGCCTAAAAGAGACATTGCTCTGGTTTAACCTTTTTTCGAGTATATGCAAATATTTGACGGAAAACTGTACAACATAGATAGTATTCATACATGTTCGACATGGAGAGTTTTGAGTTAAGCTGGTTCACTTAAAAAGCTTCGAATTGTCTTAAAAGAAACCGAGTTGGGTTTCTTTATAAACTTTCATATTTACTTGGGTGCTTGGATTGAACATTACCAGGAGGTATGAAGGTTAAGTAAGGGTTTCCCAAACAAGTCGACTGGAATGCCAGATCGGTCCGAAAATTGCAATCATTCCTGAAAACGTTCGTTCAATCAATATTCTACACTAATAAGTTACGCACCAACATTTTCAACGATTTATCATCATCTAGTCACAATTGTCAATGGATCTATTTGTAATCGGTGGCAAATCTAAAGTTTACTACCGCCTGTACAATTTTACGAGCTCAAAATAAAGGAGCGAAAATAATTTGTGCAATTTGTTCTGATCCAATATTATCAATGCAATCTTGGATTTAATCCGAGCTTATGCTCGCAAAAAGTAGGAAAATCAAACCCGGGACTAACTCATATTTGAGGCGCACCCAAGATGGCGGGACAGAAAGCTAACGATAATTGCAACTATCAAATTTTAAGTTAGAAATTCCAGGATCCAAACAGTGATTTGCAATTATTGCGTCTGAGTTTCAAAGATTCATTAGTTCTCATTCATCTTTACTCGGAACAATCTAACGTCAAAGCTTATTTGCTAGTTCGTAACAATGCAATGAATAACATTTTGGCATCTACTGCTTGTACAAAAATAAACGTTGGAGGTTGTCTTTTTACACTAGTAGTTGGTAAAGTGTAGTATAGTTTATGCTTAGTCTCTGAGCACAATATTAACGTATGGAGAGAATGAACTTTTAAGGTTAGAAGTACTTTGCCCAAATTTTCCGGCTGAAAAATCTTTAATGTACATGTGGAGCAAAATTTGTAGCAATTAATTTCCGAATAAAGTTGTGTGTTCCTTGATGAGCTTTTCATTAGATGTTTTCAAGTTGGCGTCATCAATTCCCGAAGCTATCACCATCTACCGTTCCAAAGCCGGTTTCTTGAAATATAGTTTGCTTAAAGTTACAAATTTGACATCATTTTGGATCAATTTGGCATTCAGTTCCATTCAGTAGGATCAAGGCGTAAGCATTAGACCTTTGCAATTGATGCATTTAATAAGTCAATGATTTTTTCCTTGGATTTATCTTCTGATTCAGACATAAGGGTCCATAGAGGGAGCTAGTCTGGAGCAAAAAGGGAGAGCAGATGTCCTGTATCTTTTTGGCCTCCTTTCTCTTTATATGCCCTGCCTTATTTCAGATGTTGTTTTCATGCTCTTCATGAAGTATAGAAAAACCATACCTGGAACTGAGAATAACTTTTTTTCCATGACTGGAACTGAGAACAGTTATTTTGTTAACACTAAACTGGCACTCAATGATCAAAAGGGTGACAAGTTGACATTTCAAGTTGCATGTATAGCCTTCCTCAACAGATTTTTTAAATATTTGGCTTCAAGGTGATAAGAATTCTGGCAGCAATCTGGCCGCAATTGGACTTTTTTCATGGTGCTATTGTTCTGCCATCTAAGGGCGCCAAGCTTTGAGTTACAGACAGTTGCAGGTCAAATCCAACGAGTAAAGTAAGGCATCTAACAGACTTTTGGAGTCCGATTTTGGTACTTCAGTTGCGTGATTATTACTGATGGGATCAAACATAGACAATGGGCTCAAACAAATAATCACGCAAGGTTGTGACTAGAGCTACCAATTTAGATTTTCAGTGCCATATTGCACCACTAGTGGAATCTCTGCAACCCGTTAATTGGTCTCAAAAAGTAACCCTGATTTTTCTTGGTCAAACTAGGGTCACCTTTTTCTTCAACCTAACATTTTACGTTCCAAAAACATTTATTTGATCCCGTCACTAGTGACTATCCATTTGCAGCATTTTGTTGAACTGAATCATTGATGCAATTTTCAATTCCATGAGTCATCAGGAGAAGCCAAAAAATGTTTGCCAACCTTGAAACTCTGTTTGTGAAATGTGACAAGCACGGCCCACTTCCTTTATGGCTTAATATTAATGAACTTTTTCTCATTTCAGTTTTGTCTTTTAGCTTGTCAAAAATCAAGAAACATTATTTCATAAGTTAGCATGTCTTTTGGAGAGCCAAAAGAATGTGACCCCAAGGGAGAAATACTGTTCTCTTGAAAGACAGTCCATACTTTTTGATAATTTTCAGATCTTACTTTTTTCGACAGCACTGACAACATAGATGATCATTCGGCTTCGCCAAAATGTGTTGGAGTTTTGGCCCCAAAAGTATAATTCTTATGTTGCTTAAAAGCAACCCAAATGTGTTGATTTTATGTTAACCAAAAACATTTCTGTTTGTGGTTTCAGTCCCGTTTATTTTTCCTAGCCTAAAAACTAGGGCTGGTCCAAACATGCAGAAAAATTTAGTCTTTATTAACAACAAATTTGCATCAAAAATCAAACAAGTTTACACAAAAATTTGCGAATAAACTTTCCAAAACACAGGCAACAACACGTTCGAGGGGGGCTATTTTTACGTTCCATGTCAAGCAACACATTGATGAAAAGGAATATTACATTATAATATTTTCAAGCTCCGTTAATTGAACCTTCTATCCCTAAGAAGCAGATTCTTGCCATGTCCATGCTGACTCCTGATTAGTAGACCTTAAAAAAACAGATCTGAATAAAGTCCTTGCTCTCAGAAGTCATCTTTCTCTTTGGTACACATCATCACAGGAAGAAAAGAAAAAAGCTAGAAAAATGAAATTGGACAAGAGTATTTTTTTGGGCCATGACCAAAACTGGAAAGTGCATTGCGCCAATAACAGTTTAAGCAAGTTCAACCTTTCACTTCAATTGTTTCAAGTATCATAATTGTATTTTTCAAATGGGGCTTAATTGCTCTTCCCAAATCCACTGATGCCACTGATTCATTAGCAAAATACGGGAAAATAACAGCAAAATATTTCTTTCAATCTCATTCAAAATTTGTTGAATTGATATGATCAAGAGATATTGCCACATCAATAAACTTCCCCTCTATTTGGGCTTGAAACTTGGCTCAAGGGACTGAAGAGCTATGGTCAAAAGTATGTTGTAATGACTACATAAAAATTGAATCTACAACCTACTCTTAGTCATGTTTTGATAATGTAACTTTGAAGCAAACTTTTTTACAGGTAAGCAGAAAAAAGAGAATCTAAGTTTACCATCTCACAAACGTTCTTAAAAAGGGACCCATAATTGCTCCAAATAAGAGTTGGCCCATTTTGGTACCCGCCCATCCACATTTCATGTTTTTAGAACTCCACCCATCATATGACGACTCCACTTGAAATCTATTCTCAATATTCTGTTCTAATCCAGGTGCAAGAGACCTCTGTTTTCATGTTTTCCTGTCTCTCTATATTTTTTATGTTCCTTTTGTTCCAGACAAATGATAGCTTGCCCTAACAAAAGTTTAGGCTTAAAAATGACTGGATCAAATTCAAGTGATAACTATTATTATACCTTCAATATCTTAATTGAAGCTGAAACTTTTACCATAAATGTTGTGACATATCCCTCAGTAGATAACTAAGTAAAGATTTCAAAGCAAAACAAGAAGACAAGTAATCCCATTCTTTTGGAAGTTTTTGATTGATATTCTAACAAATGTTACGATTATTCATATGATTATATAAGTAATGAACGATGCACAATTTCCCTCCAAAATCCACTATGACAAGACTTGGCGTACGTTGTACAAAAGACAACACTAAACAGTGGCCTAGTTTTGTCATTGTCCACTCCTTGAATTGAAAGTCTCCTGAATGAGACAAGCGACTTAAAGTTCTAGTGTCGATTTCTTTAATCTTCTGAATAAAAAAACGCCCTTGTCAGCATCCAACTTCTTGGCAAAAGGCCGGCGCGGCCTTGCCATGACTCATTCCTGTACAATTTGACTTAATCAGGTTGAACTCATTTCCACAGGCGATTACGTAAAGTCAAGCCCTCGCTTCACTCTCGAACCGATCCAGTGCCTTCCTTTCAAACGGACCTTGCTTGTGTGAGAATCCAAGGGATGATTTTCAGGCCTGCACTTTGCATGTCATGATAAGTGACTCTGACTTCCGCCATCAAGCTTTGGACGCTTTTAAGCGAGTCACAATGACAACTTTGGCATGATTATTTGTTGCACGGAATCGCTGCATTGATTCGATACAATAAAAACAGCCAATCCCGATGACATCAACGGCTTCATGTGAAAGTTGGACCGAAAGGCTCTACAGGTTTTTACGGAAGAGATCGGGGCTTTTTGTCATTCGTCATTATTCTGGCACACCTGCAGTTTCTTTTGGTAAACCTTGGGGAACTATCAAGGAGCCATGGTCCTAGCCAGACCCTCCGAACGTACGATGACATCATGGACTGGCTTGGGCTCCTTATTCTCCTCGGTTTAATCATCCTTCGAAGCACAATCTCTATTGAACGAACCTAGTCGGCGACTTGTTGCCCGTGAGTTGAGTGATGCACGCTGCCGGCCAAGGCCTCTCGTTTCTATACACACATGTAAGTAAGGGAGCATATGTGTGTGAGTGTACTTGGTAGAGTTCACATGGGTGCAAAGGCGGCCAAGGCACGCACATACATACGCCACATTCTGGGTTACTAGAATTTGGAGGCAGACGAGGAAGCGGAGAAAGACCGGCAAGCTGCCGAGCGTTTTTTACTGGCATATTGAAGTCGTCCCCGTTTTACATGGCCCATAGAGAGGGACTACGCAGACACTGGGGACGGCCTCTTTATGTGAAGCAGTTGTTTAACGCGCGACCGAGCTAATCTCGGGTTCATGGGTGGTTCGGTCCCAGGTCTCCCCCCCCCCCCTTTTTTTCTAGTGGATCATCGCCTCGAATGGCGCTCCTTGAACCCAAGATCAATCATGCTGCATTGTATAAATTGTAATATTGTAAAAAGATAACGGATCCAATGAGAAAACTCTCACAATAAAGACTTTTTTTATATTAGAAGTTCCAGCTGTGGATGGTGGTGAACGTTTTTGGAAAAAGAGCAATCAAGTGTTTGTGAACACGCTTAGAGCACTTTCTTGCAACAAAAATGCTCGGGATCCTACACCAATAAATTCATGGCTCAACATGATAATTTGGAGTCAAGCACTTCTGACCTGGGATGCGAAATCGTTAAAAGCCATTTTTGACCAAGTGGCAGAAAATGGTGGCAGACGGTGGCAGAAATTCCTTCAAAGTCGACTTTTGCTATCCCTGCTTTTCACTCCTGCTTTTGTTAACGTAAAAGATATTGGGGCAGCACATTTCAAACTA
The DNA here is from genome assembly GCF_007210705.1 of Tigriopus californicus. Classification (NCBI taxonomy): domain Eukaryota; kingdom Metazoa; phylum Arthropoda; class Copepoda; order Harpacticoida; family Harpacticidae; genus Tigriopus; species Tigriopus californicus. Next base: position 8,991,086 of record NC_081445.1, on the reverse strand, counting down.
GGCTAAGGCTTCGCTTAGAATTCTGTGAATGTCTTTAAATTGAAGGAAAGCCACAAACACGTATGCTTGAATTTTTATCTTCACTTGAGCTGCCTGTAACATGCTCATAATGAAACTTGGTCAAATGTTTTTTAAACACATAAGAAGCTGAAATATTTCTATTTCCTTGCCTTGACCTCATTCTATCATGACACACAGCACTTGTCAATGATGGCCCTAGGACAAAAAGCTTTGTAAATAAAAAGAAGAAAGTAGCACTTTCCAATCATAATCCAGAAGCAGCGATTGGCATGCAATAGTTCTTAAGTGATGGGCCCTGATGACTGGGTGAAGCCTCCAAATTCATGTTCTATTATCCTGGGCCCTATCTTCACTGGGATATTAGTTGTACCTTCACATGTGAGTCTTCACTCAAGTTCGTTGCAGTCCTCTGTGGTCCTAAGGCATCGCCATAGTGTACATGATTTGGGGCCAGTAGTCCGTGTCTCAAGTGGTCCCTAATCCCTTCACATTGAACGAGTGTCAGTGTCTGGGAGACCGACCGAAGAGGAGGAGGAGGAGAACGAGAGAGACATCGCCATATCGAATGCGGGCCGTCAGAAATCCAGAGTCTGCCAATCTCAACAGCTCTCTGCACCTGAGTCAGTCGATCCTCAAGCAGAAGAGCATTACGTAATTTGTCTAAAAACGAACTCTTCTCATCAAGATACATACATCCTTAGCGATTCGTGTTTTTAAGTGAAGTTCAGTGTGCTTGCATGAGCCATCCATTGTTACACCTAACCTTGGATAATTTGCATCCAGAGAGCCGAGGATCCCGATTCCCACCAAAACAAGGTAAGAAAGAGAAAATGGGTCAACGAAGCCGGGCCACCGAAACGTCGACAATGTAGAAAGACACGCATGCACACTCACTCGCTTTGCTGGAAGGGCAAGTTCAACAAACCTGGCCTAGATGACAGGAAATAAAGATTGAGCAACTCTCTCAAAAAATGTGTGCCATCTAAATCCACGTTGCCGGGACACGCGTGTCTAAATTGCCGGAAACGTGACTAGAGCGTAATCTTACAAACGCTAAGTTGGCTTTGAAAGGGGTCAAATCCATTTGGAATATCATCAATTCCAATAAGAGGCCCAAAGGGTTCTGGGCCTTTCGAGGAACTATCTGCGGGTTGCGCAATAGCCATCAATATTGACTTTTTGTCGCAATGACCCAATCCGTGCCCATGACGTAAGAGACTCTGTCACAATGAGGCAAATGGATAAATAAATCGGACACTGAATGGCTCAACTAGATAAGGAGATCTAGTGTATTTGAGCTGGGAAAATACCCGTTGCATAACTTGTCAACAAGGACCGGATTGTTGTATTCAAAGAGACCGGAGACACGTGATCTGGTTTCTATGTCGGAGGCATAAATATCTTGATTTGTTTGGGAAATCCGAAATCCTCTCTGTCTCGGGCAACACGTGACTTACAGTACGTGAACTTAATAGTTGAGTTATGTAGCTTTGAAATATTGACAAAATTCGACGATCAGATGTACTTCGCTCCATTCTTCGAGAAGCGCGTAGATTGCAGAAAATCGCCCTTACGCGTAACAACTGGCTTTTGACATGATGGCCTTGCCACCTTGGGCCAAGCAGCTTTTTGGCGCCAACTCAGTGCGGTGTTGCACATTTTAAGCCCTTCGGCCTTCAAACCAATACAGATCCGAAAAAACTGGCAAATTAGTCACGTACCCATTAATACTTCATTCATGGACTTGGCCAGTGAATGTTGCCAAATTTTCTCGTGAAGGAAAATCACCCTTGGCACTACCTTAGTCCACGGCAGGGCCCAGGCCAGGCCTCTTCAGCCCTTGGTCAGGACTCGGATCAGGGGAAGGAAGTCAAGGTTGCAAATGCAGTTGGCATTCGAGAAGTGCATTCACTCCGTCCACGCATCGGGCCCTTTTCATGTGGAAAACAGAAGGGCCCGCGTTTGCTATATAGTGTATGCAGGGGCTGCTACGTCTATGCATGCGTCCATGGCTTGAGTCTCGTGGCCTCTATATGATCAATCAGGGGCTTACGTAGGCATTGGTTACACAAGATTGCTATTTCCTGTTGTTGCCCTACTATAACTCTTGCACCCGCTCTCTTCAAATTTGGGGCCGGCCAGCTTCGCTTGGGACTGGAGGTTAGATACGCTTTTTACGAGTTTTTCCGAGCACATTATGTAACAGGAATGCCATGATGCCCTTGAATCTCTTCCTGATTCTCATGTGGGTCTTCTTGTACAAGGATGATTAGAATCACCACCAAATATTGCCAGGTAACCTTTTGGATTCGTCGAAGTGGGATGACGAACAGAAACGAGTAAGTGGAGTGCTGGAGGGAAGCTAAGATCCTGAATTGATGCCGGAATTTGCAATACAAAGTCCTGGTGTGCAAAAAAGAGCAGAATAACGCTTTTGTTGCGGCAGTAACCTTCGATTCATTGCGTCATTGGCACACTTTAACTATACAACGTTGTCACAAATAAGTTCATCACGTTTACTTACCACACCTCAAGGGGGTTAAATCCAGTTTGTGTTCGGTAGATTACCAGACAACAACAGGGTGACTTTTCCAGACACACCATTCTACGGGGAGGTAGTTTTTTTTTGGTTTATAGGTGAGCCGGTGGAATGATGACCTTGTTTTGGCTGACAGTCCCGCCGTCTGGTTAGTTGAAAGTAATAAATTCATTCATGGAGAATAGGGCTCTCAAGCCGAAGGTTTGAGTTTTCGAGGGTTGTCAGGTAGAGAGAGACGAATGAGTTTCAAACTACAACAGATGACAACCCTGACAACAGTTACGTACGAAAGTTTTGTTTTCTTTGTTCTTCTCCATTAGGTAACCGCTGTTCAGGATCTCTATCATAAGAGGGAATGTTACGTATTTTGGGTCTAATATCGTTCTCTCTGTCGGCTCAATGACATTCAAAATACAGACGCAATATTCCAGGGAATTGAGCTCGGCTGGGAGATATGTTTCTGTTGTACAAAAAATGCATGAGATAAACAAAATCTCACGATGTCTCGATGGAAAGGACATCTGTATTGGTGTTAGATGATTCTTATTCATGTCATTGCGGGTGTGTGTGTGTATTTTACTATACGTTTGGATGCAAAAAAGTTCAGCTCTAAAAACCGTAAATTGATCTTTCAAAAACTGAGTCCTAATCTGAAAAGTAAAGTTGCAAAACATTGGAATGTTTTCCTCTTGTGTGAAAATAAGTAATCCCTACTAGATGACGGGTAAAACAAGTTACGCAGTTATCTAAATCTTGTTAGGAGATTCGTTCTAGAGCTGTTATGTTCACTTTTTTGTGATTGTGACATCATTGCCTCATCCGCAGAAGATAGAGTTCATAACAGGCCGTGATTTAATACGAGAATGTTTTCATTATGCTTTTCTCTCCATTTGAGGATTAAATTCTTCTGCGATGAAGGATCCAAGTATAAATGAATAATTTCCCTGGAAATTACTTCGAAAATATTGTTAACCTATTGCCACACACGCATTTTATCATGCCACTGACCTTAAATAATTGAACAACACACTTGAATGTGTAGTGTGAATTTCCATGTTACATTTTCTTCCGTCAGCTGTTTAAATACATGTCCTACTCTACCCCAATCTTCTATTTTAACTCTGACGACGAAATGGAAGTATTAGTATGCCCTAACTAAAACCTCAAGGTGATGACAAGTTCGTCTCTATTTGAGATGAGCCGAGCTAGTTATTCATTAAGAATATTATATTTAGGAGTCTCATATTTTAATTAGATCGCTAAAGGATTCGAAGCGGATGTCGCAAACTCGTATCCATGGCCATGTCTTGAAGTAGTCGTTTAAGTCAAGCGATCGTAAACGATTCAAATTGACTTTAAAAATGAATTATGATCGAAAGAAAACTTACTAGTTCTTGCGGAGGCTACATCAAGCTCAAAGGTTTCTGGATCAAAGTCAGTTTTAATTGGTTCGTCTTTGGAAAAAAAACACCAATCTCATGAAAAGTCGATTTCATAACAGATCAAGGCCATTTCTAGCCAAATGTCACTAAATCCAATGTTGCTGACACCAAATGACTGAATTACTTGGTGAGAATCCATTCAACGGGTTTGTTTCTTTTAAAAATATCCAAGTACGAGTACTTGTGAATTTTACCTCGGAGACTTCTTGTAATTTAGATAAGCAGTAGACCTTAAATTTCGGATAACGAATGAATTTGCATGTGTAGCCATTCCCACAATCATTGCAGCCTTTTTCCCTTCAGGCCATGTATATTAAGGCTTAACCCTAATCCCCTCTTTTAAGAGCTTAATGCCGATATGACATAATAGAAACGTTGGAAACGTGCTGGCCAAGGCACGTGAATGAACTTGAGATCCGATGATCTAACCTCGGATCCTTTCTCGCAATCAACAACATTTCAGAGCTGAACCTACCAAGGGTCATTATTATCCGATGGTGGCATGACCTTAAGTCGTAAGTGAGCGTGAGATAGTTTTTCACTCCTAACTGTTCCTACCCTTTGGCCTTGATCGACATATGCAATCTCATTCACCCACCGAACGAACGGCGAAGCCACCTTGAAACCGTCTGAATGTCAGTCGTGTTCAAAGTTAGCGAGTCGTTAGTTGGCTTAAGCGGCTGCTCTTCGAACTTCGGCTACCAACCAAGGGGAAAGAAAAGAACCGCTAGAATTTTTCAACGGACGTGTTTGGATCATGGTTACGTGGCCAGTTTTTCCCACCGACATGATTTCCATCCAGGCCAGGCGTGCTCGGGGTAATCATGTAACAAACTCTTTGCTCTACCCCGTCACGGACCCGGTATGAACTGTAGCGGGTGCGTAAGAAACTCCACCGCATTCAGTGCTTCCATTCAGGCAGTAGGCATCCTTCGTCCATGTGTATGGACTCGGTAGTACGTACTACATTCAAGAGTAGGTTGATTTTCTCCAGGCCTCTTCGAAGTTTGAGTGAAGTAGGAGGATCCTTGTGCTTCAGTGCTACTCGGATCGGTGATCTAATCGTAGTTTGTTTAAGTGGTGAAGTGCTTGTTTCGACGGAAGTCCTCGTGGTGTTCCCTGGAAAATGAAGAGCATTACGTGGACGTTCCACAGAGTTACATTAATGGAACGTTATGCCGTAGTTACGAAAAAAGAGGACAAGGCGAACGAGGAGGTGAGTTGTGGGTGTTGCATAACTGTGTCAAAGTGATTACGAAACTCTCCAGAACAGCGTGGCTTGCTTCATCCCAAAGGAAAGAGAGAGAAAGAGAACAGCAGAGAGCTAACTTGGAACTGAAGCACTATGAGTGGAAGAGTACCGATTTGAATGGGGCCTTTACATATTCGGGTTACTTTACGACAAACCACGGCGCGGAATGTGTGGTTAGTTCAACTGAAATGATAAGATGTTCGGAAACGAATCTTATAATAGCACAATTGTTGTTCAGATCATTATCATTGAACAGAATGAATGAGGATTAACGATTGGCAGTTCCTCACAAGGTATAATATTGGATGATTTGAGCTGGCTTTTTTGTATTATCAGTGCTAAACTTAACACGAGCTTTAGCTTATCAATTTTGAGCCTCCTACGTATTCGGCAAGGTTAGACATTATGTAAAAAAAATCTTTCGTCAAGGAACACATGGAACGAAAATGCCCTTAAAACCGCATAATTTGGCGTAAAAACCACGATAATTTGATGACTATTGCTAACGTGCTGTCGTGTTTCTTGATCATATGAAACATTCGTCGTTACCTGATGTAGGAGTTTCTTCTGTTAAAAAAAGGATCCCGGTTCAACACTGTGGTGCAATACTTCATGGATATAGTGTGCTACCTTCTAGGGCAGTGCCCTCCAGTTTGCTTTTGAGAAAGGCGTTCGTAGCCCCCTCAGGAAAAGAAATGTTCTTTCCCATCTGGTCCACAGTTCCTGTCTTCCGCTTTGCCTTGGTTATTACGCTTTTTCTTAGGCCCCTCAGTTCTAAAAGTACACAGTATCCGTTTTGGAACTTGTGCCAGTGAGCTCCGTATCTTGAAATGGTATCATTGTCACCATACTCTTATGCTGTAAGTTCTGCATTAACATAGCTCAACGTTTGACAAGTTCTCTGTCTTGTCGGTTATGGAATAATCTCCTGGAAAAAGTAACCAAAGGCGTTGTTGAAAGAGACGACATCGGAAGGAGAGAGCGGATTCGGTGGCTCGTTGTGTCATTTCAGAGAGATTCTCCGCGGTTTTTTAATATATTGTGCGCGTATATATATGACACCAACTAAGTTTGAACCTGTATCTTTCCAGAAGTGACCACCGTGGCATGAACATTGAGTTGTGAGCAATCAAAAGAATAGGCCATGTCCCAAATCTGCGTGAAAGACGAGTCGTCAGTGAACTACAACAACAATATCTTCATCAATAACATTAACAAGAACGATAATAATGATGACGATCAAGTCACCTTAAACCGCCAAAAGTACCGAATTGACAGTGATCAACTACATTACGCAGATCCCAACGAACCAGCCCAAGGATCCATTGTCGATGTGAGAAGATTCATCGAAGCACACCAACCAACCGAGAACTATCCCACAAGAATTAAAGTGAGTGGTTAACATTTAATGAACGATTACTGTCGACAAACTTCAGAGCCATCGAAAAGTCAACATGACATATTCATAACGCACGAACCTAACTCAATCTTGTTTCAAGGTTGACCATTGCACATTTTTAGAGTTGTTGGCGATTTGTTTGGTCCAAGGTCAACCATGATCAAATCAGTTTGAAGATTTGAAAATGAACCATAGTCCTATCTTGACCTCCGTACTTTTTCTTGCAGACTGAGGAACAACAAAGAAGCCCGGATAGCTCGGTCTCACCGGAGTCAGAGAGACGCGATTCCATTGACAAAGTGACCCGTTGTCCCGTGTGTCAAAAGTACGTGCCCAATCTGCCGCAACACATTTCCCACCAACACCCACCCTACGCTGCCCGGTTCAAATCCCAACAATCCCCGTCACCCTCATCCTCTTCAGAGAGTGGTCAAAGCAGTCCCACACATCACCTAGTGAGCTCATCCTCCTTGGGGGACCCATCTCCAACGAACATGGACGTGGCCAGCCTACCCCCTTCCACAGTACCTTTATTTCTTCAACGACAAAATATGCACGGCTTAGACTACCGCGATCCCCGAGGAGATGTGGACAAGCACTCTGTGATACCCAACTTATTGCGACTCTCTTCTGCGGGCATGAACAACGCGTCCGATGACCAGAATCCAAGCAGCAATTTGCTCCGCACCACCCAAGAACTTCTGCGAGTTGCAGCCGCGAGTAATTCGCTCAATCACAACACGTCGCGAGTCGACAGTTTGCCCATGAATCTTTCGGTCAGGAAGGCCAATTATGCCAATGGCAACACTATGGACAATATTGTTAAGGGGATGGTGAATAATAATAATAACAATGGCCCTCACTCCGTCCCGCGCGAGCTCGACGATGGGGTCAGGTCCACGTTCTCTCAAAGTGTCAATTCCATGTCAGACTCAGAGTCCGTAGGTTCTGGATCCGACCCGAACTCTTTAACTCGAAAGCGACGAAAACAGACGCATGTACCAGAAAATAAGAAGGACGAACGGTACTGGGCCAGGCGGCACAAGAACAACGAGGCTGCCAAGCGAAGCCGTGATATGCGGATCAAGCGGGAGAAGGTGGTGTTTGAAGAGAATTCCCGTTTGGAAAAGATCACCGTGGATCTGAAGAGTGACCTCGATCGCTTGGCCACAGAAAACAAGGAACTGCATCTCAAGATGGACTTGATCTTGGGGGAGAACTCTCGCCTCAAGTCCATCCTCTTGGGTTACCAAAGCCGTGAGGAGCACCGCCGGGCCTCGGTCGAGGACAAATCGAACACAAATCGGGACGGGAGTCCGTTTGACCATCGACCTTTCCCTCTACCAGATGGGAACAAATGACTATCGTACCACCGAGCTCGGGGATCGACCGTCCCCTTTTAATCTGAGTGAATTGAAACCAATTGTGATCAGGCCCCTGGTGGATATATCCCTTTGAATCAAATTTAAAGCATATCCCCACCCACCATTTTGAACAAAAGGCACTATGGATCTATTTTCATAAAACACCTACTGGTTGAGGTCATGGTCCCCATTAGGAAATGAAGTACAGTCCCGGCCTATCCTCGTCCCCTAAAAAATGTGAACCCTTTACAAAGCTATCAGAACAAAAGCATTCTCACAAAGTGGAGCAAGTAGGTGGCCAAACATACTTAAAGTTTTTTTTTTGCATTGAACATCGTCTAAATCTTTTAGCCAACTTGCACCGTTTTTATTGGACCTGTTGAATTCAACTGTTTATTTGTTACTTTCTTACTGATACGACAACAACACAACAACAGCAACAAATCACCCACCCTCTTGTTGTGTTCTATCTGTATGTTTTGGCGGTATCATTATTATATCAACTATATTAATATTATTATTATTGTAACAACAACTGCAACTCTATTCTTATTACTGTTCTTTATCATATTTATTGACATATTCTAACTGTAATATTTAATATTGAGCATTACTTTATCTGCAATCCACATTTATATATGATAACTCATGTTATCTTGTTTATTTATAAAAAAGTGCAGAGAAAAATGAATAAATCTTGAAAAATTATCATCCCTTTTGAAAACTAACCTCACAAAAGTATCTATAAAGCATTTTGTTTGCAATCAATCATAATCGTCTTATGAGAGTCCTTTTTGAGGGCATTAGGCTTTAAATGTAAATCCTGAAAATCTCTGTTTAGAAAGGTAAGAAACATGAGCTGATTTAGCTTTGACGATTTTTAGCTCAAGCAAATATCACACTGAGTGTTTCGCTGGACCGTATTTTCTGCCAAAATCCTAAACTTATGCATCAACATAGAACCCTTTTGTGACATTAGGGATTTGCTGAACATCGCCGTGAACTATGTTCCACCCTACAAAATGCTCTCAAGACCGCTGATGGCACTTTTTGGTTTCAGGAAAACCCAAGAAGTTTATCTATATCACTCAAAAGACTATTCAATAAGACTGATTCAGTAGCTTCGTATTCGTAATTTTTTAATAAAAGGTTAAACAAAAGGGATTTTTTTTGTGGGAATTCCATCCCCAGTTGCGGTCAGGAAGTCTGCTAAAAACCGGAATCTGCTTTCACTACATTATGAACCATCTTTAGCGCCACTCACGGCCATGTCGGTGAATGAAGTGACTGTACGACAAATAGTTGGACAAAAAGCAAGTTTTTTAAAGAAGCTATCACTTTGGAGGTTAACTAACTTCAACAAACGTGCTCTGCTAATATTGATGATTATGAGTTGCGATTCAACTTTCTGTAATCGGCTCTGAAAACATATTTATTTGAAACGGCTTCATAAATCGGCTAATACCAATCCGTTGAAAGACCAATTGTTTTATAATTGTTCTTGACCATTTCTCGTTATAGTTTGTGTTTAATCAACCAGACATGCCATTTTTTACATTGAATGACATTTTTTGTATCGGTTATGAAATCCGTATAATCTCAACTACAAAAAGAAAAGAAAAAAAATACAACATTATATGTGCTTTATTCTTGGTATAATTGTCCATTCCCTAATTTGGTGGCATCACTCCGTTTTTTATACCTGTTTTAACTTATGCAAGTTAAACTGTCATTTTTTAGAACTATTTTGCAATAAATGAGACAGGAGGGGAACCCTTAATCACCAGGTTCGCAAGCAGCTAAATTGTATCATCGCGTTCAATTGCTTGAAATTTCAGCAATTGATAATCTGTTGCATGTAGTAAGATTTAAAAAAAGCCTCAAAACTTAAAACATTTTTAATTAAAGTGTTACATTTGGCACCGGATTTGAATCCACGACATCTGGGGAAAAAGTTCTCATATTATTTGCCTCTTTGACTGCCCTGCTACGCATTAAAGGAAACCATCAAAGTAATGAGAGACCTGTCTTATTGAGAGAGATTATATAGATTAGGATTAAACAATGTTAAAAAACATCTAGTACTAATTGTTTTCATAGGCATCAATCTTCTCAGCTCTGGATTTTTGATCATTTTCTCCCGTAGGATATAACAGGAAATCTTGAAACAATCTGATAATTTAAAGAGTTCAGTGAATGCAAGTCTGTAAATACTTCAGATGAGATACCATTTTTTGGTGGAAATGAATCGTCGATATTGAACAATTTTGCAAATCATGCTTAATTTAATGTTATTTTGCTTCCTTCTTGACAATTTTGATCCAATATCTTAGCATTTTTGTTGTTAGCAATAATTGCTGTAAGTAGAGACTTTCAAAATATGCATTTAAAAGCTTCGTGTTGTGTTCGAAAATGTGCAGAAAAGCAGATGAAAATCTGTTGAAAGAGTATGCCCTTAAAACTTAAAATATGCATGATGGTTGACCAACAAATTCTCCAAAATGAACCCAAAATTGATAAAATGCTTCAAGAACCTCAGGGAGAACATATTTTTTTCATTCATTAAAGCCAAATTCCATTAACTTATTCTCTTTTTGGTTTATTCACTAGCTTTACTCTCCGCTATAAGGAGTATATCTCCCGGTACTACTAAAATAATTCGATTCAAGCTGTTTCTGATAAGTTCATTCCTTTGTATGGTTATCATATACTGAGGAGGAGACACATACCGGTATTTTTATGAATTGATCGTTGGAATGCCAATAACCTATTTTGTTGTGAAAACATCCAGATCAATGAGCCCATATAAAAAGACGGAATATCATTACACCCTTCAATTCAGTACTAAGCATTGGAAAGTAAGGTTGGCAATTAGGGCTCCCACTTCATCGTGAATAAATGAAGCCGGAAAATCGGAGGAAAAACATATTTTCCTGAAAAACCCGGAATAACTAGAAAAAGGGAAATGACGAGGCACAGATAGACAATTGCTTTCTTGAACAGGACATGTTCCAGTTTTGGGAACGTCAGCAACTAAAGGGGTAATTGCTCTTCTATTTCCTATTTGTTCCTCTCAATTCCTTGTAATATGCTCGTGTATGACCATTTCTAAATGACTTGTTACGTAACTGGTAAAGAAAATAAACACATTACGTATAATAAGGAGGTGTCATTTGAAGCCGTTAATGATCCTTTCATTTGATCCACATAACGATAAAAGTAAAGAAATTTGGAAATGTATCATGGGCAATCTTTTGGGATATAACAATCAACCTCTGACAGTTCTGTTTGCCAAGAGTAAGGCATCATAACTACTATATGGTATGATTGTGCTGGTACTCATCTAAATATTGAACTGTTGACATTAATTCTTGCTCTACTTCTTTGAGTATAAGTGGAATAACCTTCATTTCATTTCCTCATGAGAAATTAAGAGCCATTGAAAGACTGTAAACAGCTCTTGAATGTTTTCAATTACAAACCCTGAATGCAGATGGTCCCTAGTTCCAACCAGCTTTACTTTTAGCTCTTGTAACTTTTACAAATCGATATTCCAAATATTACACTCTGAACCTGATTCATTGCCTCTTCACATCTCTTTGTTAGAAAACCTGAAATTTCCAAGCAAAAACATTCTTATGGAGGTGCTAATTAATTCTGTACCCAGGGAAGCTGATTTCTAATCTTAAGAATCAATAAAGTAAACAGAGTATGGAATCATCTTGCTTTCAGGTTCAATCTTTTATTGACATTCCAATTTTGGAAAGAAGTAGGCTCAATCGAATTACCCTTAACTATTATAAAAGTGTTATCTATGTAGGGGATAAAATGTTTTTCCAGGTGAAAATTGAGGA
>NC_081445.1:8975720-8979179 GCF_007210705.1 Tigriopus californicus | reverse complement strand
ACCCTTAACTATTATAAAAGTGTTATCTATGTAGGGGATAAAATGTTTTTCCAGGTGAAAATTGAGGAAAAAGTGACATTTGAATAAAATGTGAAGAAGTTTTTTCAGCTTAAACATCAAATATTGTGTAATATAAAAACTTTCCACTCCGCCCTCCACTCATAACCAAATAAAGGTGAGAATTATGTTTCCTAAATTATATGCTAATCATTATTCACCGACTCCAAAAATCTCATTATCACCTTTATTGTCTATTGAACTTCAAATTGCTTGGACATTCACAGAGAGTGAAGCAATGAAATGGAAAAAAATAGTTAGTCATATCTTAAGTAATGGGCTTCGTTAGCAAAGAAGTTACCGTCGCTTTGACTGCGGAAGGGAGACCATGTTACATGGCAGAGTGGTGGTAAATGACTAGATGTTTATTGCATAGAGAGGCGGGTATATATACAGGAAAAGGGAAGCTATGGAGAGCAGGGAGAGAAGGTGTTAAGCGAGTATGAGAGAGAACTATGGGTGACTAGAATGAGAATACAACATCTCCCTTCCCGGCGGAGGATTGGGGAGCCATAACGGGAACAATTTACAATGATAGATATGACTAGAAGTTTATTTTGACTAGTCAACCGGGGAAGTAAGATCTCCCGGGCAAAGTACCGATTGGATTCGTCCATGGGCACAATGGGCATTGGTCGCGTTCATCCACGGGCACAGTGGGCATCAGTTCCTTTCATCCAGGGGCACAGTGGGCATCAGTTCCTTTCATCCAGGGGCACAGTGGGCATCAGTTCCTTTCATCCAGGGACTACAAACGGCAATCCCTCCGCACACCAGCGCCAATCCGCTCAATCCCCTCATGGGGAGAGCCTCCTGCTTGATCCCTCTCATGTGGAGAGTCTCCTGCTCGATCCCTCTCATGGGGAGAGTCTCCTGCTTGATCCCTCTCATGGGGAGGGCCTCCTGCTTGATCCCTCTCGTGGGGAGAGCCTCCTGCTCGATCCCTCTCATGGGGAGAGCCTCCTGCTCGATCCCTCTCATGGGGAGAGTCTCCTGCTTGATCCCTCTCATGGGGAGAGCCTCCTGCTCGATCCGTCTCATGGGGAGAGTCTCCTGCTTGATCCCTCTCATGGGAAGAGCCTTCTGCTCAATCCCTCTCATGGTGAGGGCCTCCTTCTTGATCCCTCTCGTGGGGAGAGCCTCCTGCTCGATCCTTCTCATGGGGAGAGTCTCCTGCTTGATCCCTCTCATGGGGAGAGCCTCCTGCTCGATCCTTCTCATGGGGAGAGTCTCCTGCTTGATCCTCTCATGGGGAGAGCCTCCTGCTCGATTCCTCTCATGGGGAGAGTCTCCTGCTCGATCCCTTGGACGGGAGAGCCTCAACAGAGGGCAGCATGTGCATGCTTTACAAAATCAACAGTTGGATTCAGTTGAGAATGAAAGATATCAAAGTTAAAGAAGATGACATTATTGCTTAATTTCAAGTCATGTACATATATATTTATCTATCTTCACCTCCTTCGGTGCTGTCATCATTGTTATAAATAATAGCCATTAAAGCCATAGCTGTATCCTTGATTGGAGTTTTCCTTAGAATTTGGTAGATAACCACCTGGCTGACCACCATTGGCAATAGGTATAAAGCCAACAAAGGGAGGGAGTGGGTAACCACCCAAGGGAGGGTTTGGGTAAACAATAGGCTGGTAAGATGGGCGACGAGCAAACCCCAAATCTATAAGAGACAAAGAGATGGAAAGCCATGGATTAAGTAGGATGAGATCTAGGTAATGCAGCAAGACTTATCTCCTCTTAGCGAATTGATGACATTGCACTTGTTTTAAAACTGGGAAAGGACTGGCGAAGATCACATATATGAATCCGATTGAAAATTGGCCATTTAAATCTGCCGTCACTTTGAAGCTCCATAACTCGTGATTGGTTCGTCAAAGGTGAAAATGGAAAGCTATATATACTCATTTTGACATTAGGTGTCAAAAATGGCGGCTCCATCTCAATTATCCTTCATAGAATCCTAGGAACTGATGACAATGTAGGTGCTGAACCTTGGTTGTCATCACTCTTGGGACCTTATGAGGGTTTTCGACCAACCCCCTGTAATATGGACTGTTCAAGACTTGATCTTGGCAGATGTTTTTCCCATAGGAGAATAGCCAAATCCTGTTTGATTAAACTGGGATCTAGAGCTTGTTCAACAATTTTGCGCAGTTCCTCAGAAGGGCCCACATCCTTCATTTTTTGGGACTAACAACTGGCCTTTCCCCATCTTGTAGGAATGATAGCTCAAATCATCTCGCACATTGAGCCGAACGGTGGACAAGTGGTCTTTAAAATTTTCGAGAAACAGACATTCTTGGATCGTTATGAACCAAATTGGCAAAACCATGGCTTTTGGGGGATCTTTTATAGCCCTTTTGGCTAGGCAGTCATATAGTCGTAATCAAAATCAACCAAAGCTTTTCTAATGTTGCTAGTTATCCTGGGGTGAAAAATGTCAAAATTTTCGTTTGCAGCGTGGCTTCAAATTGAGACTGGATGCTATTCCTTTGATTCTGTGAAAGAAAATTGAGTTTGGAACTACCTTTTTTGATCCATAAACTCACAAGGTGTATATGGCTTACCTTTTTCACCTTTGACGAACCAATCACGAGTTATGGAGATTCAAAGTGACGGTAGATTTAAATGGCCCACCCTGTAAGAAGTGCAAGACTCAACAAGATCTTGTTTCGATTGCCATCTGACTTTTATAGTCATATGTATTTTTACAACATATGGTCTTTTTATTTGCATCACAAATAGCTCTCTTTTAGTGGAAAGCTAGTCTATTGATGTACTTGTCAAGCATCATCCGTTTGTAGTTATAATGTCATGGAAAAAATACACTTTTTCTCTCTACCGGGTGCCCCGTACTAGCGTCTACGAGGCCCCAATAATCGTGCCAATGGGAGAAATTGCTAGTTTTTTACAGGCATATGTTGCATGTGATCATTATCATTACTACAGCCTCTTTAACATGGAAGCACTGCGGAGGAGGGTTGTGCCAAGGTATGTAGAGAAATAGAGGTAGGACGGCAATGTACTGACAATGTAGCTGCCCCCTACTACCATCTGTGACGTTGCTCCGCGCCTCAAGAAAGAGGACAAGCACATGGACAACTACATAAGACACATGTCTCAACTGGGCCTACAACTCTTGAATGAGTCACTTTTTAGAAAACTTATGCTGTGCTATAATGTTAGGGGGCCAACCCTAACAACCCAAAGATATTTTAAAAGAAAACCTTCTTGTCTGCAAGGATTGAATAAACGCATTCATATTAAATCAACCTGGCTTATTTTGCCAAAGAATTAAAACTTTTATATCGGCAGTCTTGAAAAATGGAAGAGCAGAAACAATTCAGTTTAACAATACAAGAAGTATTTATTCACTGCTAAAAGAAAAAG
>NC_081445.1:8971892-8975688 GCF_007210705.1 Tigriopus californicus | reverse complement strand
AAAAATCATAAAATAATAGAATTAGACCATAGACTTGCCAAAATTATCAAACCACACGTTTTTGACTTCATTCCTCAATAATAAAATACTTTGCTTAAAATGACCAATCATGTCATGGATGAGAATACGGATTTATTTATTGAGGTAGGGGCATTCCCTCAAAACAACATATTTCAAAACAAATGTTATGAACTTATACTTATACTTGACAAAAAATTGACTATGACAGACAGAAACTTGGTCATCTTTTTGGCCCTCTCATGGCAAGTTGATTATCAAATATTCATAATTAGTAAATTTTCAGACCACTATCATCAAAATTGATGTCATTGCTTAAAAAACTGAATCATTAGGCTATGCATCACTAGAGCATTACATCCAGACTAACATCACAAAAAAGCGCGCGAAATTCAAACGGAGAGCCGTGTCTGACCTTACCTGGTTTTGGCCAAACATGACAAAGTTGAGACTGATATCAAAATTTCCAATAGCTTTGGCATCCTCCGCATCTCAGTTGACAGGATTAATAAGCCCCTTGCCGCCACCAGGGTATTCTCACGTCCAGGCCTGCCTTGAACAAAGGTTGACTCCAGAGATTTTTGGTCAAGATTGGTTTGGCCCCCAAACAGCCCTAACCTGAATCCCCTGGATTTCAGCATCTGGGGGCATGTCAAGACCAAGGCCTGTGCCATCATTCACAGTAATGTGGGCAAGCCAAAGGCATCAAGCCTAAGCTGCCATGGAACCATGGGTTCATAAAGAGGATTTCTGCCATCTTTGTCGCCAGACTCAAGCTTTATGAGGCCTTCAAAGGTAGTGTATTTGAGAAACATATTTTTGTGATTTATTGCCTTCCAAATCTAATCTTATGTGTTATGCTCTCCAACTCATAATGATTGCGTTCTACTTGATTCAGTCGATTGAAATCAATATGTAGATGATAATATGTCGCTCCCGGTATAGTGAAGAACCGAAGAAACCACAGTCTCTCATCAAGATAAATCTAAAACATCCGGCAAAATTTAGTCATTTTATATGTCAGATTCATACAATTTGCATGTTGTAGAGTCCTTTTAAATGACTAAAGCCTTTCATTTTGGGGAAATAATAAACCGTCTAGCGTTTTTTTCATGTTTTAGCTATCTATTTCAACCCTTGATACTTATGAAAGATTAGTGAGGATATTTGGTTGATTTTTGGTTGAGAAGGGTGACAAAAAGGATGCCACCTGGCAGAAGTAGGTAGAAAATTTGAGCCAAAGCCTATGTATGTTACGTATGATATATCATGGATGTTCGTCATTGCTTTCGCTTTGGTATGGTCGCATGATCGTGAAGAGTGGTAAAGAGTTAAGTGTTGGAGGAGATGGTTCTTTATTGAAGCTCTAGACTGAAGTGCCGGGCTGCCTGAACAAAAGCTGTACCAGCTGACCGGCAAGCTCAGAACTGTACATGATTAACTGAAGTGAACAAACATGCAATCATCCCATATGGTTAGAAGAGTTTTCGTCCGCAAATCTAAGTTATGCACAAGAAAGTTAACATATGTAGGCACTCTCAAAAGTATATCTTAGATATTTCTTCAAAAAACACGGGCCCATTACTCAATTTTTGAAATTGTTCTCAACTTTTGATGTTTTTTACTTTCAGGATTTGAACTTGAGGTGATGTTTTGCTTAAGAATACCCTGACCGTAAAGTTTTTGCCGCTTGATAAAACCAGTAAAACTGATGAGCAGACTCAGTAACTTATTTAATTTAGCATCCAGTCATCTCCTTTCAATTCAACACCCTTTTCAGTAACTCTGGTAGAGACGCAATTAAGAAGTAAAAGAAATTTAACTCAATCCCAGACCATACTTCTTGAAGCCGCTTCTCAAGGTGTTTGGTGAAAGAGGTCGGTCCCATCAAACTGACCCTCATTTTAAAGACTGTTCATGAATTCTCGGTGAAATTTAGGTCAAGTGAATCACCAGGCTATACCTATTTCCTCTAGAAGAGATGAACATTCGTTTCCGAACAGTTTTTGGGGCTTTTTAGTAGTTTGAGAAGGAGCACCATCTTGCATAAAACTTACTGTTGACGTACAGTGAGCNGCGGTCGTAGTAAAGTTTACGAGAGGCCTGATCCCGTAATCGTTTGGAATCGGCCTGTTCCGACGAAGCCTGAAATTCGGAACGAAAGGCTCGCCAATGAATGGGCAATCTCGATCGGAGTGGTTGGCCGAATACACGCTGGGCGGGTGACAACCCGTCTGAACGTGGCTTGTTTTGGAGCTCCAACAGACCAGCCGCGAACTCCTCGGACTCGTATTTCCCGCCACATTTGGCCAGAAGGTACTTGAGACTCTTCACGTGTGCCTCAGCGTGTCCGTTTGATTGAGGATAGTGGGGAGAAGAGGATCGCCAAGTCACTCCCCAATGACGGAAAAAGTCCTGAGTAACTAAGGAAGTAAACGGAGTTCCATTGTCCGATCGAAAGACGTTAGGTACGCCCATGGTGCAAAATAGACCTCGAAGTTCACGAATCAAGCTAGACGACGTGGGAGAAGAATTGAATTGGACAATAAAGGGGAACCCGGAAAGCCGGTCGGTGTAAACCAAATAATCCTTCCCTCCGTACGAGAAAAAATCGGCCGTCACCATTTCAAAAGGCCGGTTGGGTTGATCCGCCTGTATTAAAGGCTCGGGAGTATTGGAGGCTTTGAAATATGCACATTCAGGACAGGCAGCGATCATGTTGGCGATATCAGAATTCAAACCGGGCCAATACACAATTTGCCTGGCTCGCCTTTTGGTGCGCTCAATTCCCTGGTGACTAACGTGTAATAACGACAAAACATGTTTTATTGCACTAGGAGGGATCACAATGCGTGCACCTCGAAGAACGAGGTCGCCTTCGACCGAGAGCTCGTTCGACACCTTCTTGAATAGGGCCACATAACCGGATTGATGCTTCAAGATGGTTCGATCCCGGATTGCCATCTTTAGACGGACGAATTCCGGGTCCTCTCGCGCCTGGGCCGCGATGCCATCCAAGGTGAGGTCGCAATCCTGGACCTGGATCATCGCCACTGCCAGATTGATGGGTCCCAAATCATCTTCATCGTTCTCATGTCCCACAGGAGACCGGGACAAGGCGTCGGGAATGTAATGTTCCTTGCCGCATTTCCATTCAACCGAGAAATTAAAGGAGGAAAGGCGTGAGCGATAATTTAATATCCTGGGATTCTCGACCGAGTTAAACATTTGATCATTGAAGATGTTTCTTAAAGGCTTATGATCCGTCAAGACAGTGAAATGCGGGAGACCGGCCAGATAAATCCGACATTTCCGTATTGCCCAATAGATTGCCAAGGCCTCCAACTCAAGAATAGCATATCTCGACTCCGCATCTTTCAAAAAGCGGGATCCACATTGGATCAACCTCCACTTATCTTCTTGTAATTGCATCAAGGCAAACCCTAAACCCTTCAGCTTGGAGGCGTCCGTTTGAAGAACAGTTTTGGCATTTAGCCGGTACATACCCAAGATTGGTGGTGACGTGAGGGTAGACTTGACCTTCTCAAAGGCCGTGGTTTGCTCGGGCAACCACATAAACGTGTTGGCGGTTTTCAACAAGCCTCGAAGAGGTTCGGATACCAGAGCAATGTCGCTAGAAAACTGACCCAATTGGTTAACCAAACCAAGAAACGATCTCAAGTCACGCCGATCCGTCGGAATGGGAAACTGACCGATGGCAGAGACTTTCTCCGCATCGGCCTGGATACTGTTCTGCGATATGTGATAACCCACAAAA
>NC_081445.1:8942005-8971841 GCF_007210705.1 Tigriopus californicus | reverse complement strand
AAGTGTTGGAGGAGATGGTTCTTTATTGAAGCTCTAGACTGAAGTGCCGGGCTGCCTGAACAAAAGCTGTACCAGCTGACCGGCAAGCTCAGAACTGTACATGATTAACTGAAGTGAACAAACATGCAATCATCCCATATGGTTAGAAGAGTTTTCGTCCGCAAATCTAAGTTATGCACAAGAAAGTTAACATATGTAGGCACTCTCAAAAGTATATCTTAGATATTTCTTCAAAAAACACGGGCCCATTACTCAATTTTTGAAATTGTTCTCAACTTTTGATGTTTTTTACTTTCAGGATTTGAACTTGAGGTGATGTTTTGCTTAAGAATACCCTGACCGTAAAGTTTTTGCCGCTTGATAAAACCAGTAAAACTGATGAGCAGACTCAGTAACTTATTTAATTTAGCATCCAGTCATCTCCTTTCAATTCAACACCCTTTTCAGTAACTCTGGTAGAGACGCAATTAAGAAGTAAAAGAAATTTAACTCAATCCCAGACCATACTTCTTGAAGCCGCTTCTCAAGGTGTTTGGTGAAAGAGGTCGGTCCCATCAAACTGACCCTCATTTTAAAGACTGTTCATGAATTCTCGGTGAAATTTAGGTCAAGTGAATCACCAGGCTATACCTATTTCCTCTAGAAGAGATGAACATTCGTTTCCGAACAGTTTTTGGGGCTTTTTAGTAGTTTGAGAAGGAGCACCATCTTGCATAAAACTTACTGTTGACGTACAGTGAGCACGTTTTCTTTGGGTCAATGGGCCTGTAGTGAACTTCCTCTTCATGGCAGGGAGAACTGTTTTAGGCAAAATCTCATCCTGGTAGTGTTGGGTATTTGCTTTGGTCTTTTGATGAATGAAATGCAAATCAGACCCTCCGCAAGAGCCAAACATTGCCCATCCCATGATCTTTCGAGTGTGCTTCACCACTGGAACAGGCATGACGTTTTTCAAACTTTGAGGCCAAAGGTGGTCGTACATTGAGTTTGGAGGAGAGAATGATTGGATTAATACACTTTGGCCGAAATGGCTACTGTACCTTTCTGTTAATTGGAATTTTCTCTTCAATATTTTTTGATAATATCTAGCACGTACCTTTGGTAACCCAAATGTCTATTTTATTCTCAGAAGCAGTACATATGAAGCGAGAAATATAAAAAAGTTGCTAGACTTCAATCAGGGCGAGAACTATATGGTCACAGTGGACCATCCAAATCGTTTTCACTGTAATGTAATAGCTTTGCAGTAAAAATACTACGTTTGTTTTAAAATGGTTAAATACCAATAACCTTCAAACCCCTTTATCCCAAGGTGAAATGAAAAAGCTTTCATTTATAGTGATCAATAAAAAGATGAAAGTGGACTGTCATTTGGGGCAGAGAGAGATGTGTTTTTCAATTATAACAGTATAATTCAAAGCTCCAACGGTATAAATTTGTTTGCAAAAACTTGTATTGCAAAATCTTCCGAAACAATCAAAATACGCCTCTTTTGAAAACGACGGAAGAAAAATCACTGATTCAAAACTTGTGACTAATACTGTGACACTTGTGACAAAAAATGAAAATGAAAGAAATATTTTGGTTGTTTGTGCTAAGATTTCACAATAATGGAAAACATCTGAAGAATAAAATGCCACATTTCTCTTTCGATATTGGATTTCACTACTGTTCCACTAATAGTGTTTTTTCAGATCTTTTCTTTATCATCTATTTCGTTTATTTTTGTGTTGGAAGTTTTGATAGTGTGAAGGGTCATTTAAAAAACAAAAATTGCTACAAGAAAGCAAATCCTTTGAAAATTCGTCTTGCGAACAAAAAAAGCCAAAGACAAACACACTTAGCACAAAAATGGAATGAAACAAAATAGCTGCCACAAAATGCCATGGAAGAAATAACTACTCCGAAATAGCCATTCAGGAAAGTAGATACCCAAAAAGATGCCATAGATTTAAATGGTTGGCTCCAAGATGCCAAGCAATCTGCAGCTGTAAAATCGAAAACGCCATCGGCGAAAAAAACTGTCCCAAAGTGGCATCCAACAGTGCCATCTGATAACTACTTGTTTTTAGGATTGCCCACTTTTTGCTTGGTATTGAATGATTTGAGAATCTATTGCATATAGCAAGATTTTGAACCAATCCCAAAAATCCAAAGATTTTTCATTATTAGCAAACTGAAGGAACAATGAGAGAGCTCTTGTATAGGGAGGGATTACCGACTCGAAGGACCACAACGAAGGAGACAAAGATTTCTCCTTGTAGACTACTTGTTTTTATCTGGGTTGCGAATAGTCACAATCAAGGTGAAACATCTATTTTTGGGGGGAAACAAATAATGGCCTCAATCACCTCGTTCGTACTACCTTTCCTTTCTCTCCAGTCGACTCAACCCGTCAAACCACTTTTCATGGTTGATACGAGTTTTTCAGACAAGCATTCACATGTTTAAAGGGCAGATTATGATAGGAAAAGCTAATGCAACAATCGCCAGAACACTATGGATTATCGATATCCATAATTCAAATCAAATTCAAGAGGCATCTAATTTTAAATTTGAGGGAGGAGACGTGGGGCAGTGAGTAACGCATTGTTCTACCATGAGAGAGGTCCCTGGTTCGATTCTTCTCCCCGATCATCCTCAAAGAAATTTTTGACCGGAGACGGAGAACCAATTCCATTCCCAGTAGCAATAAGGAAGTCCAAAAAAAAAACTTTAAAAAACGATTATGATATTGCCTAAACGTCCCCATAAGAACGATGACTTTGCTGGCCGGACAAAGCTCACTCGAGCATCCCACATACAAAAAGATGCACAAAAGAATGTTTTCATAAGCATCAACCACTTTAATTCTGGATTTTTTTTACCATTTTCCCCTGGGATATACCAAAAAGTCTTTTAACAATATAATAATCTTAAAAGGTCAACGAATATGAGCCTTCTTTAATTACTTAACCCGAGGTACAATACTTTTGTGAAAATGTATCGTTTATTTGAAACCATGCTTACGGTAATTCTATGTTATTATGTTGCCTTTTCGGGGATTTTGATCCAATTTCTTAGCACTTATCTTGGTAGAAATAGTCATCGTTGATAATTGCTAAAAGTAGAGATGACCAAAGTATGCTTCATTTTACATAAAAAAATATGAACAAAATCGATCAAAATGTGAAAAAAAACTCTACAACCCAAAATTTGTTTGAAAATGGCCCCCAAAAAAATGAAAAAATGTGCTCAAGCTATTGTTGCAAAACAATGTTGGAAGTAGCGAAATGGGCATACGACAAGCAAATAGGACAATGCATAATTCATTCACACAAGCAGAGCTAGATCCCAATGAACTTCCTTTTTTTGGTTAGTTTTATGGCGGGCTTTACTATCTGCTATAAGGAATATATCTCTCGGTAGTACTAAAATGATTGAATTTCACAATTCTTTCAGTTCATTTCCTCGAAAAACAAAGTGAAATCCGGAAAAGAAACAATTTTTTGGAGCCAAATTTCCGATATTTTCACTTTTTCATCATTTTTCCGCTTTCTTGACTCTTTTTTCTCACTATGTTTTCAATTTTAGGACATTCTTTGCCCTTTTATCGTCAGTTGGGTCCTTAACTGCTTTCTTTTTAACTTGTACCTTATTTTGGCCTTTTTATATACTTCTGTATAGCACCATCAGATGAATGATTATGTTCTCAGCCAGAACCTTTTAGCACTTCTTTTAATTTGGATTCTCAATGGCTTTATTTACCACTGCAAATAGAATGAACCCAGGTATTATAAAAATGAAAGATTATGATTTGTGTAGTTATTAACTCTTAAACTCTATTCAAAGTGTCAGCCTCCGTGCAAATTCATGGGTCAAGTGCAAGATTTTATGGAATATCGTTTTTTTGTATTATTACAACTTGTTTTTTTTACATAGTTACACCTTTTTTGAACATTTTGAATTTTTTTTCTTCAAATTTTGACTCCTTTTTTTGTTATGCCGACTTTTTCTGCATTCGTTTGACGTTAAAATTTTCTTTTGGCTAAAAGGGCAACTTTTTTTCAAGCTATAATTATCATACACCGACAATTTATGGATTGATTGTTCGAATTTCAAAGACATATTTTTCTGTGGAAACATCTAGATCAATCAGCCGATATGAAAGGAGTATACACCGAATAACATAACACCCTTCGATTAAATATTAAGCAAGGGGCAGGAAGGTTGACAATCAATGGCAAGACATGGTTAATGACTCACTGATTTTACTAATATTTTCATATTTTTTCATTGGTCGGCTGGATTAATAAGCCTTACCAGCAAGCAAAGTCCACCAACTCAATTTTTAAAAAGGCAATGGCGTTATCTGCTATCAGATTGGTCTTTGCCTACGGGTGTGGTTAGCATCTAAAAGTTTTGTTAAGAAAGGTCAGGGAGGTGAATCAAACCATGCACTCTCTCTACTAGCTGGCAACACACGGTGCTTAAAATTTCTGATGTTTGCTCAAATAGCTACATCTTCATTTGTCTTTTCTTGCCAATATAACAACTTTTATAAAAACACATATTTTAAAGTAACTCAGATCAGTGTGTTAAATCCCTTCAAGCACATTAAAGCGTAACACTGTCGAAAACAGAGTCAATAAGTTTAATGTTTTTTATTTATGTATTGACACGAAGTCTCATAAATACCTATTTAGCAGATGCTCGATTACTAATACTTGAAAGTAAAGTTTTACATCTCAAAAGATCGCAAAATGTTTCAAGCCATCTCCAAGACATAGCTGACAAAAATGAAATTTTTCATTTTCTTTAACATTTCTAGAAAAGCTAAAAGTAATGGAAATTGTCACGTAAAACTGGGACGGCGTGATTTGAGCCTATACCATCTACAAAAAAAATTCGTTTTATTTTCGCTGTCTTTTAGACACTTAGTAAAACATTATCAATCTGTCGCAAAAAATGGGAATTTTTTGTCGCTTCCGCCCAAGCAAAATATGCGTAACATGGTGAATAAAAACATGAATTATGTTTGATATGCAACTAGACTTGTTTGAGAACGAATAACGCATATTTTGGGCACCTCTAGTTATAAGGTATCAAGTCCATTTCGTTTCAAATCTTATCAAGAATCCAAAAAAACGGTGTTTCCAGTGAATCTAATGACTAAAGTGCATATCCTGAGCACATTGTTATGTCGAACAATACGAAATGCAGTGGCCAGGCACGTTTTCTGGGTTAAAATAAGTTAAAGGAGTCTCCAAAACGGAAAAAATGATCAACCGAGTCCCATGTTAATCATCAAAAAAAGTTTCCCTTGCCACAATCCACCATAACTCGTTTTGCCGAACTTTGGCCATAAAACTCCTCCCTCGGTGGTAGATAAATTGCATTTAATGGCAATCATGACATTGAAAGGAACAAATGGGTCTACAAAAATTGAGGTAAAGCATGACAATGACAAGTGGGAACTTGTTTCAGTTCGATTTCTCTCTTTTACAACCGAATCTCGCTTTTGATGGCATTTATAATGCAAATGTTTGGAGACCCGAGCAAGTGCAAAATTTGTCCTTGAAATTTGAATTTTGATTAGAAGTTTTTAAAAAAACCATTTATTTCTTTCCTCTGGTTTTTTTCTTCTTTTTTTACATGATTTGGTTATTTGATTTCAATGTATGCCAAAGCTTTCTGAACATCCTTTCCTTTGGCTGAGGTGGACCAATGCTTGAGGCCTCCATAAAGACTACAAGAAGACAATGAGCAAACCAAAAATAAGATAATGACCAATTCTGTTTGTATTCGTCGAAAAATCGAAACTCAATAGAAAAAGAATCCTTGCCAAGTCCTTTGCTTTTGGAATTGTTTTCCAGTCTCGAACCGCCCTGAAAATGGGCCGAAATTCATCGGTGTCAACTTGATAATCCGAAATTGATTCTTTTTCAGATTTGTCTTTTAACAGCTTCCCTTCAGCCTTTAGATTTACGAAACAAAGTCAAACATAAGATGATTTGATATCAAGCAACAAAAACAAAGGAAAAACAATTGCTCGGGCAACATAAAACGTCTCTAAAATTTTGACCTAATCGGATTGTTTCCAAAACAGCTTGATAAACTCGAGTCCAAAAGAACCAACACTAACAAAAACAAGCATTCACTACTAAAAGTGTGTTAAATGCAGGCAAAGAAAATCTCAAGACAACCTATCAATAAGTGAAAACCCAAGAATTACACTTGAACTCGGGTCTGCCAAAATGACAATTCTTGTAAGCGCTAATCGCAAAGTCATAGAGAAAATAAATCACATTCAAATAAAATCAAGGATCAAGCCCAGACATTTCGGTAGACTTGATTCACACGTTAATGGCTCTTCATCACAACCATATTCGGTCACGAACCTTTTGAGGCCTCAAAGGCATCATTTCCTCTTTCTTTGGAGGCCATTACGTTTTCTAGTCGTTACGTATCCGACTGGATTCACATGAATACGGCGAACATATCTTCACAGCCCTGAGGAATTTGGTCAAATTATCTTTTACTGCTAGTTGTAAAACCATACTAGCTACTCATATACACACTTGATGATTCCGTTGGAGAAAACCCCTTTGGCCAACCAATGGGATATCATTGTGGTCTACTTGAAGGATTCAATTTGACATGTGAAATCATAGGGACTAGAAATTGCTTCAGTGTAACTTTCCTATGCAAATTGTAAGCAAAGGCTATCGAAGTTACAAAAGTTGTTTAAGACTTTTTGGAAATGAAGCCGACCGAAACAATGCATGAGCCATGAATCGTCATCTTAGCATACCTTTCCTAGACTGAAAACATACATCGAATTGATATTTGTCTCTTGGTCACGAGAAAATACACATCAGCTTTTTTGTGGCTTTCTGTGAAAAAGCACTTTATTTCGGAAGGTACTGCCATTTTTTGTCACAAGGACAAGAAGAAATCTTACTATTGAAATAAGACGTAGTGATGTAGAAGAATAAAAAAAACCAAGGAATTTTGTGCCTTTTCTTTGTAATTAGCTAATATTTAGCATCACAACATTTTAACCTAATTCAATCACTCACCATCCACGTTTCTTGCTGAAACAATCGCATTCTTCAACTATCTAATCTAGAGAACTTATGCAACGTTGCTTTTTCGTTATCGTCTTCAACCTTTGAAAACAAACCATAAAAAGGTAATTGCGCGAAAGTTTTGGAAGACTTTGGCAAATTTGCGTTGCAATCATGACCCTAAAGCGTTTGCACAATGGCCAAGAGAGTTTCCTCTGAAACACCACAAAACAGTTTCTTCAGCATGTTTTTCCATATCTGGCAGATCCTCTGGCAATAGAGATCTTCATCACCACCATCTCTTTTTGTCCATCCCTCGGACGCTAAACGGCGCGTTTCCTTCGTCTCCTTCGACTGGTCGAGGACGTTGAATTTGAGTCGAGTAGCCAGCAGTTCTATAGTGTACATGTCGTATGTGCAGTAGAAGACGTCCCGAAGAGGTATCCGATCTTTGAGAACTGGTTCTGGCTCGAAGGGGGTCGGTTTATTCCTCGGTGTTTCTCCGCGCGGCCGCCCGTCAGTCGTCGTTCGGATCTTGGCCAGGGTGGTCGTGTGCACTTTTGTTCTCAATTGTGTTATGACCATGCTGCATGACTTCCAAGGCCTTAACGATTGTCAGGCCTAATTAATGATAGTGTTGTGACACCAACTCATGATCCACAAGTGCATGGACCATTGAGCTATTGTTATCGTTGTGGTCGTGGCGGGGGTTGTGATACACGTACGTTGATTCAAGTTCATGGCGACAAATCGGATTTCACGCTTCCGCTCAAAGTTCCTCGTCACTTTGCGGTCGACTTGGATATGTCAAAAAAGTTGAAGAGCTTCTTCAAATCTGGCACGTGCTTTGGAAACCCTCATGGCAAAGGCTTCCTGCGATGCTTGAGGTGAGGGCTTGAACTTGAGAAGTCATGGCCATTGATCAACACTTCATGTCCAAGAACTCCGATAACCATTATGTGAAATCATGCTTCACGGATCATCGACGATAATGTGCAGGTA
This sequence comes from Tigriopus californicus, assembly GCF_007210705.1. NCBI lineage: Eukaryota > Metazoa > Arthropoda > Copepoda > Harpacticoida > Harpacticidae > Tigriopus > Tigriopus californicus. Next base: position 8,963,790 of record NC_081445.1, on the reverse strand, counting down.
GCCGACGGGCTGGCTCACCATGAAATCGCGCAACCGATACTCGACATCTGTGATAAAACTGTCCCAGGACATTGTCCTGATGAGTGTACTCCTCATTATGTCAGATCATTCTGCGAAGATGTCATCCCAAGCATGTTTATCTCACAACCATCAAGTCACACCGACATTAGAGTCCAGATCCCTGAATTTGGATCGCCGGCGAATCCTTCAGCAATGCTTTGGGAAATTTGGGTGCTATTCAGTGGACCACCCTTGGTTCTCTAGTCATCGTCCCTTGAGCTTCTTTCCAAAGTCGCCCAAAGTGATGAAATCCTATTTCTTTCTCTACACGAGACACAATCCAATTCATTTGAATCTTCTGAAACTTGAGGATGCACGAAGTGTACAAATGAGCCATTTTGATCCGAGCAAGTGAGTAGACATGGACGTTCAGAACATTAGTTAACCACTAAAACCACCTCTTCAAGGGCTCTTATCGGTTCGTTAATCATGGTTGAAGTTGAAGTTCAAAATAAGTAAGTTGACCAGAAGTTGCTTGTTTGTCAGTCGATTTCCAAGACCGAATTCAAACCATGTTTATTAATAATTGATCATGTGTTCTTGAACAACTTTCGTTGATTGTCATCACGCAACGTTTTTGAATTTTCTTGTGCATAAACATGTCCATGGTAATTTTGTGTCGAGAGACTCTATACAGACAAATGTCAATTCTATGAAAATAGTATTAATGGAGCTTTATTGCACTGACTCACTTAAATGTATAGATGACTTATAGCTGCTATTGATTGGCATCAATTTTTGTCGGCGATTACGTCATCTGCAACGGTCAAGAAAGTACTCAAAAATTGAAAAATATTGTCTGGAAAATAACAACTGCAGCTTACCAAGAAAATCTTGATTGCACAAACCACATTAGAAAATGATGGCGTCACAAGGACCAATTCCTATACAGCAAGACCACATTTGTTCTGCCATCCTATTGAATTTACATTCCTGCACATCCTGGTTTTTCAAGTTATTTTGAGTAGTCCCCCTAAAAAACCCACATTGACTTAAAATGCTTGGGAGCTGTTTAAGGCGAAATCTCTCAAAATCTGATTAGTGTCCACGGTAACAAAAGGACTAATCACCTTTTTTTCTGTCACAGGAAGCTCCTTTATGATTTTTTTCCCTCTTAGTTTGGATCGCCCGGCAAACCTGATGTAGGACACTCAAGCACAAAATCAAGCATGCTTTATAAGGTCAACAAGGTTGAAAGAGAAACTAGATGTGATCAAATCAGTGACGTATCTATATTTGTGTTCAATTTGAACCATTTTCCCTTTTTCTTCCTTTGGGAGATGATGACTGTCGGATTCGGTTTGAATCGGAGACACACTACTTACTCCTCCCTTGTCGAGTTCACTGGTCCATGGAGCATCGTGAGTTGTCATTTAGTGACATGCACCTATAAATAGGTCCATTAATCTGACAAGCCCCGTCTTGTTGGACTTCAAATTCATGCATTGAGCAGCGCCAGCATCTTCACAATCCCTCTTGCACAATCTGTCATTTCACCGGAGATTTGAACATCATTGAGTCACTCCTAGTAAATCCACGTCTTTCAAGGAAGACTTCATCAACTACGTCGATAGTAGTTCTAAGTTCTTCATCCTCCGGCATGTTCGATTGACCAACCATGTCTAAGGGTAGTAAACCTTTCAAGGTCTTTTGATTTATAAAGAGCCTGCGAATGACCAATAAATGAATACTCAAGTGTGAAAATCGCCTGATTCAGTTCAATGATTCTCAAGGAACGCCAAAGTGCGACGTACGTATTGTGTTGTACCCTATATACCACATCCGGAAGAAAGTCGAATCTAATGCATGCTTTGGGATCATGTTGTAATTTTGGCCACTCACCCCACCCTCGTGGTATGAGCAAAAAAAATATGAATAGACAAAAACTGACAGACATACTCGTACTCAACGCCTTGGTAAAATGTGCAGTAGGTAAGCACACTTTTTAGGTGGAGATCATGGCTTCTGAACCTTCTCAATCACACGTGGGCTAGAAAAGAAATCTCCCCCAACCAACTTGAAACGACCTAGCCCTCAAATCCGTAATTGCAACCCAGGGCTCGAACCTCCGACTTGATTGAAAGTCCCCGCTTCATGGGGGCCCTATTTTTTCATTCTTCAGTATCCGGCTCTTTCTTTTATAATCTGCTTTCAAAATGTGAAAGATTTCCAACCGAGATCGGTCACATGCACCCCTGGATTTTTGACATTGTCTGATCTTAAGATAAGAAAATCTGGGGCCATCGATTTTCATACATTCGCGTACGATTTTTTCTTACGACCCCAAAAACTTGTTTTCGACCCCAAAAAAGGCTTTGTACGACACACCAGAGGAAAATACATTTTACTTTGAGACGGGTGGTAGCCCTCCCCCTAATTGGATTGCCTTAGGTGGTTTCAAACTCCATACTTTGTGGTGGCCGTCAAAATACATCTACATAAGCCATGACCGATTCCCGAGATTCTCATGGACAAGCAATAATGTCTGGACAGAAACGTTTCCAAGGCATACTAAAATGAGTTCAGAATCGAGTTTCTTTACCACGCAATCACCCTCTGACGGTTGGTACGGAAACTATCCTTTTTTTACAATCGACTTACATTTCCCATGACATTTGGGGGCTTCAAGACCATGGGATATTGAGCTCTAAGCTATGATGGCGATGTTGCTTTTCCTTGGACACTAATACCAAATCGCAAACATTGTTCACCACCAAAGCCGAACTTCTTAAAATAGTTTCTACGTAAAGTGATTTGGTGACAAAATGTTACCATCCAAGCGAAATTGTCACCACGAACAATATGTCGTCCAATTCGATCCAGACCCGGATGAGATGAAAGAAATGCACCACAGGAGTGTTAGCTACTTGGGCCACCGTGAGTGAAATTCGGTAATCCAAGCACAGGATTAATCTCGAGACGGGTGCGAAGAATTCTTTGCTGATGCTTTAATTAATGCGTTCAAGGTGTAATACGGATGTGGTAAGACGGTGCTTATGTGCTTTGGCTGGCAATGGGAAGGAAGACCAGGATTTCACTTGCTTCCACAAAGTAAGACGGAAATTGGCTCAACCGGCAATGGCGAGAGTCTCAATAGTTGTGGTTTGAGTCCACATGTGCTACAATAGTGGGCGTTTCTCCTTTCAGAATGACCTTTATCTTGACCCACGGATATTTCGAACACGGCCATGCGGCTTGGCTCCAGCGGATGAAGACCGAGTTGTTGGTGAACGGTGACTACAATGTGATAATTCTGGACTGGCTGACCGGCTCAGGCCCGCCTTATAGCCAAGCTACGGCCAACACGAGGCTCATCGGAGTCATGGGAGGACACTTGATGGCCTTCCTCAAGACCCATGCCAACCTTGACTTGTACAAAGTCCACTGCATTGGACACTCTCTAGGGGCCCATGTCTGCGGGTAAGCAACTATTCCCCTACAGGTAAAATCACCACGTGTGACCATATTTTATTTTGAAAAGGTCTATTTGATGATAGGGTGACCAACAGACAATAGGTGTCAGTCTTCAACCTAGTGAGGAGCATTTTCATGAACGATCAAGGTAGAACATCACCCCCACGAGATTTTACTATAAGATTTGTGAGCCCCACCCGCTCAAGAAAACATTAGATCAATTTTTTACCTTACCCAATCCGAATGTTTTAGTTCATTTTTTTTAGTGATTTTTTTCAAAAAGGATTATTCACTCCAAGTTACTTACTCAAACAGCAAAAGCATATTCATAGCTAGACAGACCGATGGATGTGTTGTTGACTATCACTTAATCATATCCCCCTTAGGCTGCACGAAATATGTTTTACGTTCTGCACTTCAGAGGACGCTTTGTCATTCAGCCTCTGCCAAATAAATGACCAATTGGGCCAATTCCTTTTTATTGAATTATAATGCGTTTGTGTTATTTTTGGCTAATTCTATCAAAATCTTATTTATAATTAATGCCCCGGGTCACATAATGTCCGGAAAAAAAATGCGTTCAAGGCAAGCGCAGTTTATTTAGCAATCTACCGTGCCTCTTCCCGTTTTCTTTGGGCCGTGTGACGTTGCAAATAAGAGCCCTTATTGACAGATGTTGAAATTTGTTACTTAAGCATTGTCTAGTTCTGTCAACTATCTGCATCGTGTCGTCAAGTTGGATGAAGTGTGACCAAGCATTCCACGTCAAGTGTCAAAGTGTTTTGCAATCTTCAACTTGAATATTACCAACATTTTTTAGTGGCATTGATTCGATTTAAAGCACGCTTTGACTTCGTATAATAAGTTGCTTATCTCCCCGAGCCACAAACTTGTAATATTCAGGTTTTTCTCTTGCTTAGCTGGCCTTTTGGTTCTTGATTGAAGATCTCATGGTTCAAAACGACTAGACACACGGCCACTGTGAACTTTAGACGAAGCTTTTGGACGAGTTTTTTTTTGAAGCGGTAAATCGAAGTTCAATGAACAGGATTTCCTTGCTGTGGTTCTTTCGTGAAATGGGTGCATCCTTCTTAAATATTTGCTATTCATAAATGTCTAATGATGCAAAAAGCAAGAGATTAAAGGTTATAGAGCATGAACGGCTTTAATATTAACCCATTGATCTCACCGACGTGGAAGGCAATGACCATTCAACAATTCAACACCCACTTGTGATGAAATCGATCAGTAATAAATCATAGGTGCTCATTATTCATTCATGACTCATTCAAAATCTATGCGGAGAAATCTATCGATGGTTATCGCCCAAATTAAAGTAATTTGCCTTTCCTTATAAAAGTGAGAACCTTTCCAGTGCATTCTTATCCCCTCATGATGTAAAACGTTCCCAAATAAGAGGGTTTCCTTCGAATCTTTGTGCAAATTTGGGAAATGAGGGGATTTCTAGTACCATAGAAACATTTGTAAAAAATCCTCCCCATTATTGAGAAAGTGACGCACCAACTCATTTTCACTTTCTTCCATTTCTGAGGTGCCGTCAATGCACTAAGATGCTCAGCTTTTGTGTCATGGAAGAGGCTGGCCATAAAAATGCCATTACTCAGGATCGAAGGACCATTAAAGTGCATCTGAAGTTGGCTCCCAATCCGCAGCTTCTCAATCTTCGTGTGCACCCTAAGATTGAGATGAACTGGCACTTCATTAGGATGAGATAACGGAGAAGTTCCTTCAGTTTCTATTTTTCTTGAGTGAGTTATGATGAGGAGACCGCTCTAAATGTGCACTCGAGACATGTTCTGTTGAGAACGAGCGAAGTGATTTTGCGAATTTCCCATGAATTGTGTTTTTTTGCGTATTTTTTGTCAAATATGAGGAGTTTATTTGCATTGGGAAAAACGCCGTCTTGGTATGGATTGAAATTGGTGGAAAATACAACAGCCCCCAAACTGTCTTTTTTACTCCGTCTCACTTTCATCTATTTAAATGAGGATCTGGGAGTTCTTTCGTGGCCACTATAAGCCTTTGATTTAACCAAGTCAAAATCATAAACACACCTGACGTGCTTCCTGAAAGTTTAGGGACCCCTAAAGCAATGGATAGGATTTGTTGGTCTGTATTTGTTTTTGCTTTTTGAGTAGGACGATATTTTCCGGTCCTCGCCAAATATGCGTATACCCATGGTTCTTTTTCCCATGAAGCAAAGTGGAGAAATTGCCGTCGCCAACTGATGCATTTGATATGTTGACATTTGCCAAGATTCGCTTTCTTCCCACTTTTTATGCCACTGCCAAACAGGAGCATTCAACAAAAATTCTCAACTGATTTCTGTTAAGACTTGAAAATTTCTCTTGTTGAAGTAGGTGTATGATATAAATACCTAATTCATCATCTTATCTGAATTAAAAAACATCCCCCCCCCTGATACCACGTGTTTTTCCTGAAAGGCCCAGGTGAGTTCGCGTCAAAAGAGGGATTTCTGAAATCCCTTTGGAAATGCAATTATCGCGCCCTTTTGCCATTAGATTCGGACTCCATCTCGTCCTTCACCGTGTCTTTGATGTCAAAGTGAAGAGCATTCTTAGCCAACTTCTACGAGAAAAGAATGCTCAACCTATTGAGATGAATCTTTTGACGGAATTGAGACATTTTTGTGGAGATGTACGTTGAGCGCTTGAGGTCTTTTGCCATCCAATCACATACACAAAGAGAACGAGACACATTCCAGGCATATTATTCATGCATTGACTGTCTTGGAAATTATCCATGCTTGAACAAGTAAAGAGGTGAAAAAGAAAAGATGTCGTATACAGGTTAAAACAGATTTCTCTTGGTTAACGTCACATGCTTGGCAGTTCACTCTACATGCTGAAATGTCTATGACATAAGGTGCTGAATGAAGTCAGGAAAAATGCCAGTAATCTACAATGAGAAACCGGAATTACCCGTGAATCAAATTTACACTGGTTGGTTTGCTTAATTCCCGGAACGTCTTGTCTTTCTTGGTCAAGCATGGCAATTACAATTTTATATTTGCATTTCGTGAAAGGTGAAACGCATGGGAAACGTCAAGAAATTTCTATTTCTTTCCTATTGCAAGTTGTTTTACTGATTTTGATCACAGATTGGCGATTCTTTACTTTTACCCATTTGAAGTTCAAACTCGCCAACCATGAAGAGTCAAAGTCAAGAGACACTCTTGCAAGGGCCAAACCGGTGCAGTTTCTTGAATTATAGCACAGTCACCAATAAAGATGAGCATGCCAAAACATCTTGAGCAGCCCCTTTGGAGCCTCTAAGTGAATCTTTGGACCCACTCTTGAATGAAAATATTGTTGAAGTTTGTTTGCTCAATGTCAGGTGCATTTATGTTTCTGGACTCTAAGAGCAGAAACAATCTACATTGGATGGCTACTTGGCCCTAATTCATGAGGATTAGCCAGTGCTCAGACCAATTAAACCTTAGCACTAGATAGAATGTTTTGGCAATGAAAAGTATGACCATGAAGTGGGTAATTGACCACTTATGGGAATTGTACATGGGGAAGTAGAGATGTAAATAAGAAATAATCATGAAGAAAAGCTTGTTGTAAATATTTAGAAACTTATTGGTTATAACTATTTAATTATATAGCTAGTCACACCATACATGTTGAAGCAAATGAACAAATTGCTTAAGGATAATTTTTTCATTCGTCTTTCCATCCATTGTTTTTGAAGTCTGGGCACTGACATATTTGAGCTCCGGGAAAAAAACCAAATTGGAGGTGATTACTGGCGGCTTGGAGTTGTATAAATCAGATATCCAAGAGCAAAGATTTCTCCAAGTCCGGGCTTCTAGGACATACTTATGGCAAGGTGTACGAGCACCCTGTGGCCTGACTATTAATCAGTGACCTAGGAACGTACTGTTTGATTGCATGCACTCAGTTTGGAAGCTCACGTGGTAAATGTTTCGCCCAAAACTAGTTTGCCGTTTGTCATAGGACTCCACCAATGCTAATGGCAATTCCGCTCTTCTTCAAGGTATTAAATCTAAAGTCACGCTTGAAAACCCGATGTCAAATCTGAGTCAAAATGATCAGGAAGCTACCAAGAGCTAATATGAATTTTGGCAAGTGATAAATGGGCGGGAAATTTCTTCATCAAGCGCCCATTTTTATTGAGACGCGGCTTCTTCAGGAGTAAATTAGATCTTTCACGCGCATGATTTTTTTCGATGGCAATAAAATTGGAAAATTAAATACAGCACATGACCGTTTGTTTAGAGCTTGTGATGTACTCGTAAAAGCATTGAAAATCTGGATACGAAAACCAACAACAAAATTATTGGTCCTGAAAACTAAACGAAAATTTCTATTTTTAAGAGGGCTTGAGAAAATGATTTAGGTAAATATTTTTACACGTCAGCTTTTCAGTTCTCAAGATGACTTTTTATTATGGTGAATATTTGGTGGAATTCCGAATCTGTGGTATGTTGCAATTTGACAACTTCAAATCAAACAATCACAAAGTGATTTGTAGAAACTTTCTTTAACTCAAACATTCTTAGACATGAAGTAAATACTCGTTCAAGAAAGACAAGGTCCTAAGATCATGACTTCTTCAACTTTAGCTTATGTCTATTGAAATGGTCACGTCCTGTCTAAAAGACTTTTTTCCAATGTGGCAAAACCGACTCCTGCTCCAGGGAAAGTTTGGTCATCATTGAGCCGTCAGAAAACGTGGATAATCATAGAACGACATGATATTTACGGCCACAACCGAACATGTCAAAAGCCAGTCAAAAGCCCCAAGAGTTAGGTATTATTCCAATTTCGAAATTGGATACTTAATGATACCCGTCCTTGGCTAGACCAACCGACCATCCGACCATGATCATGTCAGCCTCGAAGGCGTCAGGGCTCAAGACATGGTCAGGGAAATGGTTTGCTTGTCTCCAAATTGTCAAGTCATCCCCGGGGCTCATTTCACTTGAAGTCAAAGAAGTGAGAGTTCAGTTAGTCGAATTAGATCCGGACCTAAACCACCATCTCCAATGTGTATCACGCGGTCATTTTCTCCCCTCTTTGCACACGTTCTAAACTCACAATCGGTCATTGGGTGTGTGGATAATCATTCCATTGGGTAGTAGACCCTTGATCATTAGGAGTAGACGAAAAGGGCCCTCAGGATATTGGAATGCTTAATGATTCGACTCCCTTACCTTTTAGGTACCTGGGCAGCTACCTCAAGAACGATTTGCAACTAGAATTGGGTCGGATCACGGGTTTGGATCCGGCTGAGCCGAACTTTGAGTTCACGGACCCTTTGGTCAGATTGGACCCGTCGGATGCCTACTTTGTGGACGTGATCCACACGGATGGCAACCCTATTACCAAAATGGGTCTGGGCCTGTTTCAGCCCTCCGGTCATTTGGATTTCTATCCCAATGGTGGGAAGGTCATGTATGGTTGTGATGCCCCTATGATGAAAACCTTGGAACAGGTAGGCTCGAGTTGAGTAGAGATAAAACGTCAGAGACTTTAACCAAAGAGCAAAACCCAAACGCCGTACCAGTCGTGAATTGACGGTATCGCTACCTTGATGGCAAAACATTTCGAGGTCCAATTCCATGTTCACGTTTCGCCACCTTGAAATCTCAATGCACAATGTGCGGTTATTCAAAAATGCAAGTGAAATCTATTTTGGAACTGTGAAGATTATTTGACAAATCATTTGAGAACGGAAAGCCCCCAAGCATTGTTTGAACAAAAGAAACCGGTTATTCTTCAAATGCTCATTCAGCTTAATTGCGTTCGCATTCCTTCTGTTTGGATGAGCCATAAACCTCTGGAATATGGATGTAAAGGCTGAGTTTGAAAACCAACAACTCCGATTCAAGTGAATGCTTTGCATTCTTCTTCTGATACAAATGAAGAGAGGTCTTTTTAAATCAAATTTCAGCTCAATCAAGTACCGGTTCAAAAGAAATGCTCTCTTAAAGCGAGATGAATAACAGGGCAAAAAATAAATGAACGGTTAGTTCATTACCACAAAAGGGCTAGGTCATCTATTATGTGAAGTTTATTTAGTTTTAATGCATTGCAACTTATAATCCTATCGATTAAACCAGCCGACTAATGGAATGCCGTAGTTGGAGCGACCTGGGTTCAGTCTTGTTTGTGCTGGAATTTTCGAAATGTCAATTCTCGACCCCGGCCTCCCTGTCCATTTTCCAGTGGTTCATGGTTGGTTAAAACCGAAACCGTAAGAACTTTCTGTTCATCGCCTACCCCCAAAATCGCTTTGGTTTTGCTGACAGCAAGAACTAATGACTTCAGGAAAAAAACACAAGCACTTCAATGCCTTTCAGGTTTGATATTGAATTAGAAGTCTTGAATGTGTATTAAATTATTCAGATCAGATCGGCTTTTGCTCTGAATTTCAACACGACAGTTGAGTAGTTCTGAAAAATGAAACCAATTTCAAAAACGTGCTTTCTCAAGCCAAGATCATTTCTAAGGTTAAAGTCGTGTTTGGTGTGTCTTGCATTCCGGGTAAAATTAATTTAGCACAATTGGTTGCCGGAATTCAATTTCGCCCCCTCACCTTGTCCTTGCCAATCTTCACGAAGAGAGCGCAAGGCCCCGACAATCGATTTTTAACCATTTTTTCTTAAATTGTACAATACATGAACGTGCTGGATATCCGTCCCTTTGTAATGGTTTGGTCTGAATCTCCCATTTTATCATTGAGAGGTGGTCGCGCCCGGAAATTTTTACACCCTCATCGATCAAGTCACTGAAAATCATGACCAACATGATCAATTCAAGTCATGAGCTTCTCTTTGTAGGAGCACGGGAATATGGCGGCCGCTTTTCGAAGGGTCGTCGGTTGCAACCACTTTCGTGCCTATGAATACTTCATCGAGTCCATCAACTCCAAATGTCCTTTTACCGCGGTCGAATGTCCAAGTTGGGAAAAGTTCGCCTCTGGAGAATGCAATGGGTGAGTTGAGTGGGCAATGCATCTTGACAACGTACTCTCTGATCATGCCATCGATTGGCTCTTTTGTATCAGATGCTTGACCGATGGAGACCCATATTCTTGTGACTACATGGGATTCTATGCATTCACGAAGCTTAAGGGCAAACGGCCCGAGAAAGAAAACCGAGCTCTGTTCATATTGACGGCCGAGAACGAACCTTTCTGTGCTTACCATTATCGGGTCACCATCAAGTTGAGCGACACCAAAGAAAGTTTCATCCAAGGAGGAGATCGGTAAGAATACGCCTAAGCCTTCAATAAGACGTCATACCTGTATAAATGTATTGAGTAGAACATCATCATCAGATTGTCTTACGGATAACAACGACTTGGATGAATGCTATGCAGGACAAGTCCTGTTTTATTAAATTAATAAATTTTCAGCAATATCCATGTCGAGAAACAGGTTTTGTCTCGAAGTGATGTTGGTTTTCTTTTAGTACCCTTTTGTGTATTGATACTTCGCACTTCTAGCCGCTTTTTCTTTTATTGTCATTGTTCACACTGTTTATATCTCCGCACGACACATTCCAGAAAAAGAATGTACCCTAGAAATACAAGCTAGGGTTGTGGTTGATCAAAGAGTTAGAAGAGTTAGACCATCGAACAGATAACAAAGAAAATTGAAAACAAGTATTTTGTACTGATGGGATCAAATAAATATTCGCGGGAGGTTGCAACTAGGGCTTTCAATTTACATTATTAGTGCCATATGGCATCACTAGTGGAATATCAGAAACCCGTTAATCAGTCTCAAAATGTAACCCTGATTTTTCTTCCGTCAGACCAGGGTTACTTTCTTGCTCGAACCTCACCATTTACTTTTTTATGGGTATCGGCTGATGCTGTGACTTTCCTAGTTTCCTGGCAATCCTGATTTTGAAAATTTATTTGATCCCATCACTAGTATTTTGTGTTTTTCCACTGTAATTGAATCAATAACAGTACTACTCCTCCGCTAACAGCTGCTCATGTGTCATCCATATGCTCTAAAACCTAGCTTGTGAACATCCTCTATTGGGTGTTTTTTCGTCAATGCAAATTGACGTATGATTTGTGAAGGAAAGTATATCTTGCGTTGCTGGGCAAACTTTCATGGCAACCTATCATTCAACATAGTGACCTCAAGCATTAAGTAAGGTTCGAAGTATGAATCACTCGACCGTCAATGGAATGTTGAGAACATCAGAATCAAATACCTTTGAATTGCCCTTTCAACTTCATTTTGCATTCCCTTTGAGCAAATACAATAAAGGATGAGTGGCATGTTTTTGCAACATCAGTAGATCTGTTTTAATCAATGGCATTAGAGTTCAAGCAAATGACAAGCACATAGTGCGATCTAGAATGCAATTGACCATTATTCATTCAGTCCCATGTACGAGTTGAAGCATTGATTCGCTGATCGAACAATCGAGTTCATTGGACTCCCGACAGACACATAATTCATTTTTTCTCATGAAACGAACTAACCACGTCAATAATTTAACGCCAACTCCTCGCCGAAAAATCGACATTCTCAAGGTTCCCTCAAAAAAAGCTCCAACATCTCTCAAATCATCAGCTCTTTTTACGCTGAAAGTACAGTCCATCCAAATAGCAAACTGGATTCGAAAGTTTCCGTGTCAGAAATCTGCAATCCAAGACAGACCTCTTCTGGTTGAAAGAAAATTAGTAGCTCTACTTTTCGAATTGTAACAAGTGCAAGACGTTTCTTGGCCAAAACAGAACCTGAAGATTTCCTCATTTGCGCATGCTACCTTGCCAAAATCAAGGAGAAACTTGGATGAGTCGGAGCACGAAATACATAATTTCTCTCTCGTTGTCAGAGGAATATGCAATCCTGTTTCTTAGCATACATCTGGAATCTGTGAAGGAAATGCAAGAGACCTGTCCGTTTTGTGTCGACTTGGACTTACATTGCCAAGGTCGGCCATCCACTTGGAACGTCAAGACCATTCCAACCATGAACTTTTTTTGCACTTATTAGCACAAAGGTTTATTGATGACAAGGTCGTTCAAGATTAGTCACAGAACTAGCAATTTGAAAGGTTTATCGGTCTGGCTTTTGGTAATTGCTTGAGAGGTGGGATTTCCAGACTGATTTGAAAGTGGGCAAGATGTCAGGATTAGATTTACTGACAATTTGCCAAGAGGCATTTTTTGTCATTTCTTTCTTATTGCGGCTCTAATGTGAAGCTCAATAATTGTCTTTCTCCGTAATCTCAATGATATGACTGAAATCAAAAGTTGGTACTTTGTTCAACTAGATTCAATTTATCGATGCGTCTCAGAAGTGACACTTAAATCTAGTGAAAAAACATGTTCTGTGGACGGTTCCCAATCCTGACGTGGGAAATGAAAAAATTATCATTTGCGCCGATCTGTCATTTTGAGTTTTTTTAATCAACGACGAGGAGGGGAGTAAAAAGAGCCCTTTGAAATATCTGTCTCGAACGCAGATCATGGTTGCCTTTCGACATAGATGAGAATCCTATTGCTCGCAGACAGCAATTAAGAGTAATTGGCAGGAATGCAATTTTCTGCGTGGACTTGTTTGCTGAAAGTTTTAGAACGAGAGAGATACCTGCTCATAATCACAATCATTAGGAGTGGTACAAGCACTGCGAAGACTCATTTGTCTTATTCTTCTATGGGAACCCGTTCTTGTCGCCACAACCGGGGTTCCCCAGAAAATCTTGATTTAACTTAACCAATTCATAGATGTGTACCAAGACGGTGAAATGTACAGACTTGGAATTTTTATATTCTTTCGTTTAACATCAATTGCAGAAAAGTAAAAAATCAGTCAGACAATCAAATTAAGGAACAAAAAGGTAAGATGCAATCGAAGCTAAAAAACATTAATAACTTCTTTTATAACGAATCGACTACTGGGGATTAGATTGCATTCTTAGTAGTATCAAGGAAGTCTGCAAAAAGAATTAAATATGGTATGTGTCACATGAAAAAAGCCAAAACTCGTCCTTCCTGTGACGAAAACTCTACAATTAGAGCTTCCGATGCCCATGTGTGGTTTTCCTTGTCAGTATAAAGTTCATCGTTTACACAACTTTGCATCCAAAGTGTGCAACATTTGAGCCTTCACTATGACATTGGTCTACGGCAAAATGTGTATTGTATGTCCAGTACACATCTGCAAAAGACACAGAAAAACCAGTTTGACGAGTGATCCAGCAAGTTTTTCCATCTCGGAGTTTCGACAAAACTGAACTGAAACCTTTCTTAGGCATTGGTCGAAGCTCGTTCGAACTTGTACTAACTTAGGACTGCTTTTGAAGAACCCCCTGCATTGGATTGGTCACATTTGAGCCAGTATGGTTTGAAATGATGGTGCAGCGACCTTGCATACCTCCCGATAGTGTAGTAGTTCTGAAATGACATTGCACACCAGGTCGAGGTTCATTTTAGCAATGTCAATGGGAGGTGATTGATTCTTGATCGGTGCTTGAACTAATTCCTTCCAGGGCACCAATGTCTTTCATTCCTTCTTTCTTTGCAGGGGCAATTTTCTCATGGTCTTGAACGGGGATAATCAAGCGTCCACGCGATTGCAGCTCAATAAACAGGAAACTTTCTTTGAGCCAGGTCGAACCTATCATTTCATGACCACCACAGGGGACCTCGGTCATGTTCACTCAGCGGATTTGATCTGGGAGTATGCTCTTCATCCTTTCAACCCATTGACCTGGCGATTGAGATCCGAGTCAAGAATGTTTGTGAACAGGTATTTATGAATGGCTCCCTTCACCTCAGGTCGGTTATTAGAGCTTGTCATGCTGAAAATGCTTTGGCTCTCTGGGATTGGGAGGGTAGCCTGTTCAAAGGAAAAGTTCATACTGTGGTGGATGACATTTACTACAGGGTGTAAAGAAATTAAGGGCCTCCATGGCTGTTTTTCACAACATTTCTCCCTGTTCAAAGATTTTTTTGACATTAAACCACAAGGATTCATTAAGAAGAACTGTTAAGTTCCTAGTGACATATTACAAATGGTCTAACGATATCCTGGAGGCGATGGGTAACCCTCTGATAAAGTGCCGTCAAAACAATGTCTGAAAATTCAAGTGAGCGTAGTCTGAAGGTCAGAACCATAGCTTAGGGCATCCTGAAGGCCGGTAAAGACAAAGGAACGTTGGTGAGCCTTTCAGTCTTCATCCTCAAACCATTGGAAAGTGGAGACCCTAATGCAAATGCCATAAATCCTTTTAGAACAGATCGAGCCGATGGCCGAAATCTGGATTTTCAAGACTCAATCTTTGGGTGGCCAAATATCATAAGGTTATCAATCTCTTTTGGAGTAAAATCGGATCATTCGTGGTATGGTGTTAGGTTTTTCAATAACCCCTTTTCATGAAAACTGGAGATTCAGTCTGATCAAATCATTCTTTGAGTTTGGGGGTAGGATTTTCAGAAGCGACAAAGAGCGGCCCTTACCCTGTAATGCTAAGATATGCAGTACAGGGTGGCCTCTCAAGTGGATCGGGATGAATGGAATCGAAATGCAATTCTGATGAAAGGTCAGATGATATAGTGGCTAGCGTGGTTTTGGATGCAAATCGTCAAATTTTTCCAAAGCCCTATCATATCTGAAAGTTTCTTTGGACATCCTTAGGGATTGGTGTACATTGAAAATGTTGAGTCCTATAAGCATCAGCACGTATTTGGGTTTAGTTTCCAATGCGGAATAGGTGACAATTATCAAAATATGAATCATGGTATTACACAGAAATCTTTTTAAAGGAAACTTTAAAGCATTGAAAAAAAGTGGAAAAACAATTTTTAGAACACTAAAGATTTTTATAATGTGATTACTGATCAGATTCACTTTCGAGTGATTGTGTAAATATATCTGTTCCTTGAATCCATTCAAGGCATCTGTCTGTGTACGGTGAATAAATTTTCATTATGATTGTTGAGTGAATATGTCAAAGTTCATACAAATGTTATGTTAGATGAACAACTCCTTTCAAGGGCAAGTGCACGGGAACTGTGATTTAGTGTTTTTCAATGACCTATTAAGCCAAAAAAGGGACTAAAATTGATCCAAATTACCGTAGAGGGTCATGGGATGTGACAATAATCGTGAACATATTATGTACGAATTGCGCGATCAAAATTTAAAATCATGAATCTCAAATCAAACCATTGGTTATGGAATTTAAGAGCCCTCCTTTTTGCTAAAAGTGTATCAAACAAAAACCCAATTTTTCAAACTGAAAAGATGTTGGATAGTTAATGAATTGTTAATCACGAATTGTTAATCACGAATTGTTAATCACTTAGATTGCATCTAACCATTTAAAGTGAAAAGGCACAAAAAATGTGCAAATAAATGTGATTGTTGTGAACTTGAACTTTTTTAAAATGGATAAATTGGCTGTAATTGGAATAACTTCTGTTAACAGGATTGGGATTTGTGATTGCCAGGGCTCTTCAAAATATGGAAATCAATTTTCTTTTCAGTTTTCGAATACTTTTTTGCAATATTTGCATTGTTATTTGTTTATTATTTCTGACTAAAAAACGTGCTTTTTCTATCGATTTTTCACATTTTGGCAGAAATGATGAAATTTGAAACAGAACTTTCCTCAGCATTTTTACTTTACATCTTCTGCCCATTTGGAATCAAATCCTACAATGTTTGTTGCGCTGTTTTTGTTCAAAAAGAATATGAAGGGTTGCTTTTGTAATCTAATCTTGTTTACACATTTGAGAAATAATATCTGCTATAAAAATTTGTCAAAACCACACCCTCTTTTAAATTGCCTTGTCATTTTTCTTCTTACCATTTCTTGTTATTTCATCGTTTTGCTTCTGATTTTGTTCAAAAAAGTAAACAACAAAAACTATCTACATTTCTTCCCTGGTAAAACGTCCCTCTTTTTCCCTTCAAGTAAGTAGTTTAAGAAAGATTTTTATTTTGCCTTTTATATCTACACGTATAAAAGTCAATTCGTAGGCTGTTTATTGTCCTTGGTTTTCTTTGTTGCGTGTTCACGTCCAGTGATAAAGACGTCCCGAAAAACCATTTCGGTTGAGATTGACGCAGTTGTCGGTAGGATACGGGTAAAGCTAGGAAACGTTCACAATGACTGACTTTTCTAAAATGGAGGTAATCCAATGCATATGAGCGCTTTTGAAGATATTGTTTGCTTGTTAGGCTTGGATTGAGGAATTAGCCTAAAAGCCGAAGGCAAACCGTTCAAGATTGGTCTGCGTCCATCTTGCCTCGGGAATTCCTAAAATTGTTGAAGACCTGCCAAGGCTCCGTGACGAAGCGGTTAACATCGAGTGCCAAGTTTTCAGAAGCAAAGCCACCTAGAACGAGTGATTGAACTTTCATACCGTTTCCATTGTTCATGTTTGATCCAAATTGCACTTATTATACCATGCCAATTGAAAATCCCGATATGGCATATTTCTTGTTCTTTCCAGAGTTGAAATCGAGCAATTTGGCCACAAGCATAAGCACACCTTTTGTGCCCAAGATAAGCCTTTCCTGCCGAAAAAGCCCAAGCGTGTGATCTGGAGGCCCACTTGTCGCGAGAACGCGCCCGACCCTGGTTCCAGTTTCTTGGGATCCCTACTCAATGCCGACCCGATTGGCAATGCTCAACAGGCCATTAACTTTGTCAATCCATTGAACATGAATCCATTGAATGGGTTGGCTTCCATCACCGGTGTATTCTCGGGCTTCCGAGCCACAATGCTAAATATGGGCCCAAGCTTGAGACGAATGGGATTAACAGTCATGAGGAGTGACCCAGTCAGAAGGATTCTCGAATCCGAATCAAAAGGACCCGAGACACCATAATCGTTGAATAATAAATATCAAAAAGACAATATACTATCTACCACATCTAAAAGTCCTCCCTCCCCCGAGGCGTAAAAAGTCAAAGCTCATTGAAAAACTTCGTTTCTCTCGTGCTCGCATATCAACTTCAAACATTGATTAGATTCACTTTAGATTCGGACGTGGATGTCGTTGGCAGACTGACGGTCACGGGCGGTTGTGAGACTATGTTTGCATTCAAGATTGCCCTTGTGGCCTGTGTGACCTTTATTCACGTTTCTACCTTACCAATTTCGGAAAGGCATGCTCATCCGAGCCCGTTGACTCATTATAGAGGCTCGCATGGTGGCCGGTCACCGTATTTCAGACCTCTTAATCGATACCCACAAGCCTACTCACGCCATCCATACTCTCCTCAAATCTACTCGCCCCATCCATACTCTCATCGGCCGCAACGATATCGTTCCAAACCCGTATTTGATCCCTACACTCGAAGGTTTAAAATTACACCTTCCGATTCGGACCGTTATGACGCGCGAGAGCGAGGTCGGGGTCGATATCGCTCAAGAGATGATTACCGTGAGCGAAATTACTATGGTGAGAACGAGGGACCAAGATACGAACGAGACAACTTCAGAGAAAGAGAGGAGAGTGAAGTAGAGGAAAGGGAGGGAGGAAGGGGTTCTTCAGGGACGTCTCGTGAAGAGGAAGACCATGATCACGACCATGATGAAGACCACGATCACGACCATAACCATGATGAAGACCACGATCACGACCATGACCATGACCACGATCACGACCATGAAGTAGACCATGAGCCGAGCCTCAGTGAGCGAGACGAGGCCAGTAATGAGCGACACACCCATGAAGATGATCGGGGGCGTCAAAACACACGCGGATCTGGTTCGTCTGGTTTCAATCAAGAACGAAGAGGTCGACCTAATGTTGAGTTTAAAGGAGGATCGGGGGAAAGACGCCAAGATACCAGAGAGCCTGATTCGTCTAGATTCCGTACTAAATATGATCGGAACAATGTGGACGAGGACAATGTCGATTTTAGGCAAGAGACTCGCGGTTTCGGCTCGTCGGGTTTTCGCTCAAAGTTTGATAGGGACAATTTAGATCAAGATGTTGAAGAAACCAGAGGATCTGAGTCTTCTGGAGGAGCTCAAAATGAATACGAACGCAACCGACAGCTCTTCGAACAACAAAGAGACTCTAGACGCCACCAAGATCAACCACAAGGATTTCGAACAAATGATCAAACCTCGAACAGAAACTTTGGTGGACAAGGACAAAAACGAGGGACTGGCCGAGCGACCTTAAACCAAGACACAAGGGAGGTGAACCAAGAAGGTGACCAAAGAAACCGATTTGACTATGTTGTGCGCCACCAAACAAACGCAAGAGGCTCTGGCTCTGGTTCCAGCGGATCGTCAAACTTCGACCAAGGCTCGACCCGTTACCAAGGCGGTTCCAGCCAGCGCCAGTCGCAGAGATTCGATTTGCCTTCATCTTCCAGTTCTTCATTTAACCAAAATGGAAATCAACGTCGCGATCGGGAATCTGATTCAAAGACCACTTTTAACTTATTTGGATTAGATGAGCCGCGGCAGCCTCGGGAAGAAGGTTCAAATGTGAAGAAATTCCATTATGACAAGACCCAGTCCTTGCAAATGGCACAAGAGGCTGAGAGGAAGGAGCAGGAAGCAGAAAGGAGGCAACAGGACTTCCAATTCTTCAACGTGTTTGGCGACGATCCATTTCAGGTCCAAGGCTCCGATGTAAGAGACAACGATTTTAATCCACAGACCACAACATACGGACCTTTCCAAGAAGTGGAACCTAACTCTCCTGTTGTAACGGGTTCAGATCCCGGGAGATCCCAACCAGCCGCAAGTAAAAGAATAAGCCTTTGGTCATCTATCCGTTTGCGGCATAATTGTCTTCCATTTCAGACAACATCCTTGGCACGCCTGTGTCTCCATTCCAACCATCCGTTGACGACCGTGAGAGTTGCCCCACCGAGGCAAATTGGGAAATCAACGGCAAAAAGTTTCTGATCACTGCCCTGGAGCCGAGATGTCCACATATGAGCTGGTCTGATGCTGTGGATTTCTGCCGCAAATCTGCCCGCATGCAAGCCGTTTCCTTCCAATTGGAAAAGAGGCGACAACAGATTCAAGCAATCATGACCCTGATCATGAACCCTGATACCAAAATGGACGCCTTCTGGACGGCTGGTGTCGTGAGTCATCCAATGTCAGATAGGTACGACCAAGTATTGTAGATATCCAAGATAAATCCATAACACAACCTTTACATATTCTCTTCCAGAGATCCAATTCTGGTCGAGTGGAGCACCGGAAAGGAAGAAGTCCGACCTGGCACCAAATATTGGGCTCGCACGGGTTTGGGTGGCTTGGCCCAACCGGATAATTACTATTACAGAACAAGTCCGGAGGAAGGATTGGATGAAGCTTGCGCCGCTGTCCACAGAGATGCAACCGGCCAACCCAAACTGCATGACGAGCTTTGCACCCAAAAGTATCCTGTTGTGTGCGAAACGTCTTATGCTATGCCAGGAGACATGATGGGCGGAATGTTGTCGTGAGATCAAGAGTGAAAACTCCTAAGTCGCTATTTCAGTGTTGCCACTTCAATGGTTCATTTTTATGCATTTTATGTATTTTCTGATTAAAACATATTTTTGTGGTATTTCAATTTCTAGTGTTAACTGACCCGTATTTGGAAATAATAATGCATACCTATTCTTGCATTCTTTAGAGTATTTTTCATTCAATTAGGAAAATGAATGGACGATAACACGGACTGGTGCCGTTCTCTCAAAGAATGTATTAGTCCTTTTTTAGAAGTGTGTTGGGAAGTGGACTGCATTGGCAAATTCTTCAAGGTGTAAGGACAAAGAAATTCATGTCTAATTGCATGTTGATCATCTAATGATCGATCGGCGTGCACTTTTAAAGAGTGAAGGGTGAACACAGCTTTTGATAATTGTTCGAGTCTAATATGCGGCTCAAATATTCATTAAGATGTGCGACCCAAAAAGGCTTGCCCTAAAACTTCTCAATACTTAAAATTACACATATTGAGAATTGGCGTTTGAAATAAGCATGTTAATTGGCTAGGTTGCGTTGCTTTGACCTACATATTTAAATAACAATGAGAGAAGCCATGATCTCCTACCCTATTGCGTGACTTACTTGGCGTTCAATGTTTGATCTTGCCAAATATATTTGCATGAAGAATCTCGATGATTTATTTTCCCTTTGCTTCAAGGTCAATTGAAAAAGGGCGATTCCCGATGGTTTTGACAATCGTAGGTGGTCGAGTGTTCACTTCACGATGAACAACACCAAAAATGGTTATTTGTGTCAGTTTGATATCGATGGTTCAAATACGAAATTTGCAATGATATCCCCGAAAATTTCACATATAAACCTTCACCATGCAAGCTTTGGGCATCAAAGCCTGAGCGACCGTTGAACTATCAACATGGTTTCTGCACTCAAAATCTTAATGGTAAGACCAAGCACTCGACTCTTGTAACTGATCCGTATCACAAGTTTGCTTATTCTATTTCAGAGTTTTTTGGTCCTATGTTCGGCTGAAGGGTTAAATCAAAAGAGGAAGACGACCTTTCCTTTCCAAGTAGTGTACAATGACGACCCAAATTATAAAGACCACAGCCTTTATTCACCAACTTTCAACACTGATTACGTGCCCAATCACAAGCGGAACAATGAGACACATACCGAAATCATATTTGTGAACCATCATCAAGCAGCCCCTCTTCCGGATAGCTTTCCGGATTTGAGTCACTTCGTGTATGAGTATGACTATCCATGGGAGGATATCAAGGATGACTTTGACGCCAATGAGAATTACATTGAACAGGAGATCTCAACGAGACCTCCGACAGTGCCTCAAAACATCCAAGAGTCATTCTTCAAAGACTTTGATGAACCTGTTCATTTTGCACCAATTCAAAAGGTGAATCCGAGGGTTCGTTGTCACGAGAATTTTCGTTCCGATGGAGCAATTCATTTGAACAAGCATTCCATATCTCCATTAAGACCTGCGGGTTTTTTCCCCAATTTTCCGGCAACTATTGACCCTTATCATTCCATTTTGATTCCTCAATCTCCGCTATTGCATTCAAGAGGACGTATTTCCCCCCAATTTAGATATGTGAGCATTCCTCGGCCAACGCCCAACCAACTTGTTTTGGATACGCAACCTCCCCCACCTAAAAGTTCATCAATATCTCAACCAAAGCTGGACTTGAACCCTTCCCGAAAACTTTCCAGACCCGTCCAACCCAGCCCCAAGTTAGCGACCCGTAGACCGACTAAAAGCCGGTCAAATCCAAAACCCAAGATAAATCCAACTTATCCAACCCAAGGTTATCTCCCTCCTCCCC
>NC_081445.1:8941080-8941969 GCF_007210705.1 Tigriopus californicus | reverse complement strand
AGGATAGGCCGTATCTCATCTTGGATAGGATGAAACCATGAACAATTTGGAGCAGTTTATCTTTTGTTTTATTGGCTATTAGTCGGGTAATTAACCCCATCCTTTGGTGAATCTTCTCAAATAGTTCGGTTGGTCCTGTGAGACGACTAATCGAGGGCGTTAGAGACTTTGAATCCAAGGAGGGTAACATTGGGCCTTTGAGACCATAGATTTAACCACTCTCACACTTGGAAGAGGGGCATCTGATCGTTCATTTTTGGGTCAGGTTAAGACAATTTGGTTTTCAATTCATTAGCGAATTACTTAATACGAACTTTTTGACATCTTCATTCGATGCGAAGATGTAGGTATCATTTGCAAATGAACTTAAATTTTACAGCCATGTGGCCAGTTCACTCGTACAGATGAACGAAACGGGTGAGAAGATATTTCCCTGTGCACTACCTTACTCCATGCGAAGCGAATTAGTTCGGAAGCCACTGACTTGAACTCCTTAGCTTCGCCCACAGAGGTACGATCTTTGACATGTCGCACTGGTCTCGTTAAAACCCGGCACCATTATTATTCTATGCAGGGAGTCGATGTGGTACCCCCCCCCCGTGGTTTCGTGAACACACATTTTGAAATGCGGCAGTACTAAATTATACCAAGGCGCATTTCAATATGTGCGTTCACGAAACTTTCTGATACTCGCAGTTGGAACTGCGAACAAATCATTATCAAACTATGCACTCACGAAACCATTGCGTCACATTCGACAATTACATAATGGTGACCATAGCAGTAATTTAACCCATCTACTCCATGTGGACATCAAATTTGCAAATGCGTGGTGTAAAAATTTATTTAAAAATTCATAACATACCATACAAATATGGGAGAGAGTCAA
>NC_081445.1:8940514-8941044 GCF_007210705.1 Tigriopus californicus | reverse complement strand
CCTCCCCTTATTCAATCATCTTCATTTTCTAAGTCGAGAATTCCACCCATTTCGAAAAAAAAAATCCCGAAGAAATCGTACAAATCTCATAAGAAGAATCAGGTGCGAAAAACCCAATTGGATCCTATCACAAGTGGGAAGAAATCGATTTTGAATTGGATTCATCCTTACTCGTACAGCTACAAAGTTAGGGACGACGACTACCACGTGAATTTTGGAGCCACAGAGGAAAGTGACGGGAAAGACACGCAAGGAGAGTATTATGTTTCATTACCCGATGGTAGACTCCAAATTGTTCGATATTCGGCCAGCAATAACACCGGTTATCAGGCTGATGTGTCATATCAAAGACCATGATTATGCCCTATCTTAAATTTTCCGCAAGTCAAGAACGAATAAAGAAACAAACTTGCAGTTTTTACGAAATATAGATTTTGAGTTAGAAATCTCCGTAATAAATCATAACGTGCGAACAGTACTATAAATTTGGAAGTAGGTGTTGAAACGTTTTTCCTTTAGTTGATGTCCGC
>NC_081445.1:8938528-8940489 GCF_007210705.1 Tigriopus californicus | reverse complement strand
AATTAGGAAAATGAATGGACGATAACACGGACTGGTGCCGTTCTCTCAAAGAATGTATTAGTCCTTTTTTAGAAGTGTGTTGGGAAGTGGACTGCATTGGCAAAAAAAAAGAGAGAGATCGTGGTGTAAAAATTTATTTAAAATTCATAACATACCATACAATATGGAGAGAGTCACAAATAATGTTCACTTTCAAATCCAGTAGATCCACCAGAGGTGGAGCTAGAGGACAACAACCGTGGGATCCGGAGCTGAAGGCACTGCCAGAAGAGCTGCTACCACCGAATCCAGAAGAGGCGAAACCAGAGCTGAAGTCGTTGCCATCAGAAGAACCAAAGCCCATGGCATTGGCAAAGGAAGAAGTCATGCCAGAGCCCTGGTTGCCAGAACCGTTGGATCCATCACAACCTGTCGGCGAACTTGTCGGGAGACTTGAAGCAGTGTTGCTTGGGAGTGTCCTCGCAGGCCTCGACGGGCGAGTAAGAGCATGCTTGCGGGTACTGGCCACACATGAAGGCACCAGTTGGGCCACATCGGCGTTCTCACACATGCGGCGGGGGCACGGGTTACATTGCTTGGTGTACACGTAGTTCTTGACCTGCTTGGGCTGAGTGCGTTCCTCCAATTCACACACCTTCTTGTCTCGTTGCGGCAGTTCTGTCGGCTCTTGGGCCACGGGACTGAGCAGAGTCACCTTCTCGCACACTTCTCTGTTGCGGGTGCAACGTTGAACATTCACTGGTGCGGGGAGTATCGTAGCATTGGTCTCCTGCGGGCGGTTGCAGACCACTTGGGTTGTTCCACCTCCCCCACCATAGCCGCCGGACGATGAAGAGCTATCACCGTAACCACCGGATGAAGAGGATCCACTGCCGTATCCACCAGAGGAAGAAGAGTCGGAACCGAAAGCATTACCAGACGAGCCATAACCACTGCCAGAGCCGGAACCATAACCACCGCCGGTCTGCTTGCAATCGAATGGGTGGTGGTACGGCAAGTCTTGTCGACGATGGCGCGCTCCTCGTTCACACACACAGGATTCTCAATTTCCAAGCATTGAAAGTCCTCCTTGGTGGTCATCTGGTTTCATAGACGGTATCACACACACGTTCTAACAACAGAAGGGGAAGGCCCATCAATACCGATCACAGATCAGGCACCAATCACAAGTAGCTTACCTTTGACCTTGCGGCATTTCTGGACAGTAAATCCAACCTGGATCGTGTCGAATTTGACCTGCTCCTTCAAGCTGCAAATGTTCTCGGACACGTCAAAGCATTTCCGGATCTGCTTGGTGGTGGTGATGGCACGGCAGTTCTGATCAGCCACATCCTGGCATGTCTCCTTTTGGGTGGTTTGGCAAACGCGTTCAGTGTAGGGCTCGCATTGATTCTCCTGGACAGTATCGTAGACGTCACGGCACTTGGGCTTTTCATACCCACCACCATACCCCCCACTCCCACCGTCGCTTCCTCCATAGCCACCAGATCCGGAGCCACCGCCTCCACTTGGCATAGAGGGGTAGTTGCTAATGGTGCCGGCAGTGGCGAGGCCAAATGCCAAGGCAAGGATGGCAACAGATTGCATGATTGACGATGCAAGCAGCAGAGTAAAAGTGGTGAATAGCAGGTGATCTGGAGACACAAATGAACTGATATCGAAAACATGCTGACCCGGGGTTATATAAATGAACGGATTCATATACAATGTCTAGATCTCGAGCAAGTCACAGCGTGGTCACTGTGCGTGTCTTGATGGAGGTTTGCTCACTCGTAATCATTTACATTCGAACCCCTCATCGTCGTGTACAGACTTGAGAGAAATAATGCAAATTCCCCTCGCTTCATTTCGCTTCGACATTCAACCCAACCTTCAAGTGTTTAATCTTTCTATCTTCATATTAACCTAAAGGCAGTTGGATGGAGCAACTGGCTATTCATTTTGGCTTGTCAGGCTATGAT
>NC_081445.1:8936260-8938477 GCF_007210705.1 Tigriopus californicus | reverse complement strand
TTGACAGTACTTGGTACGTTGCAGTGGTAAAGTTTTGCTTTGCTTCATTCGTAAGAACTAACTTTTCCGGGTATGACAGCGCTCAATATTTTTCTTCCTATTTGATGAATAAGATTTCGTCACTTCATAATATTCTTGAAAGCGACAACGGGGAGAGAGGACAATTTGAAATTGTCATCCAAGGCTCCAAATTGTGAAGCATGAATTGTTGCGTAACAAACTGTTATCTGAATTGCGTTTTTATTTGACCTGTATTTCAGTCTGAATTTTTTTTGCAAGTCTCCTACAAAATTAGATGGTAGCTCTCTCGCTCGGACTTCCTATTGATTTGGTTTTCTCATTGAAGAGATATTCCGACTTCGTTATCCCAAATACCATTAATTGCTTAGTTTGAAGGAAACACCTAATTTTATTTGTGGTTCAAGGAGTTTTTGGTTTCTCCAACATATTCCCTGTGCGCATCCAAGATGTGAAATTTCGGTTTGTTTTGAATTGCAACTGTCTGCATTTTTGCACATTTTTTTTCAGTTCGTGTTCTTTTTTGTTGCAGTTTTAATTGCATTTTTTGCCACGTTTATTTGCAGTGTTTGGATTGGCCATGACTCAAGCTGCTTTTTTAAAAGCGCATACAGTTTTAAGAGTTTATTTACTGACCTTTTTATAAATCTTTTTAGTTTTGGCAACATTACAGACTTCTAGTAAGAAATAGGGTATGATGTAATCATTCAGTAGAGTAATGTACTTATGGAAAAAGTTTGTGCACGCTTTTTGACCAGTTCTTGAATTTTAGCTTACCATGTCATTTTGTTGTTCGAATATTTGGCTACTTGCTCTTTTAAAAGGCGTTAAGGGAATTGGAACTTTCTGCAGTTTTTTTCCACAGTTCCTTGCATTTTTTGCTCTTTTTGCATTTTTGATTGCATTGCTGTTTGTTAATTTTAGTGGCATTGTTTGGACAGCCCTGGTTATTACATATCAAGTTAACCATTGTACGTATATTGCCGCAATTTTAGTAAGGGCGGTATAGGTATTAAGGTAGGGCAGTAAGGTATTGGTAAAATTATATAAATTCAAAATAAAAAAGTTACGCAATTTTCAAATTCATCTTCGTGAGTTTAACGTGACTGTTTTTTCAGTTTCAACATAAAAATATGATTCTTTTGCAAACGTTCTTACTTTTAAGGATAACTATGCTGACTCTCTTCAAATCTATCGTCCAACCCCATCTAGAGTATGCATCTCCTGTTTGGGCACCAGTGAGCTCTGCCGGACTTCAAAGAATAGAAAAGGTCCAACGATGTTTTACACGCAATATATCTGAAATGTGTAACCTCTCTTATTGGGATAGACTAAAACGGCTAGGGATCTATAGTACTCAACGAAGATATGAAAGATATCTTATTTTGTATGTTTTTAAATGCATTCACACACGATAGCCAAATCCGGGAATAAGTTATAACGAGAATGACCGTAGGGGTATAACGTGTGAGGTGAGAGTACAATCTAGTCATAATGAAAGTAGACTTGTCAAAACCATGAAATCCTCGTTTATTCTATATAGAGCTCCTAGCCTATGTAATCTTTTACCCATCAACCTTAGACAATTCTACCTATTAGATGATCCAAGGCCATCTTTTAAAGCCGACTCGACTTAGATGGGTTTTTAAACACGATTCCTGACCAGCCATATGTACAAGGCCTATCTCGATCTGCCAACTCTAATTCGTTGCAGAATCAGATATTTTACCGTGCTTGAATTTGCCCACAATCCCATCCCTTGTATCGGTGGACAATCCGAGAAAAAAAATGGATCCCAACATTTCAAGACGGAAAAACTTTTTTATCTGATTTTAAATTGAGATAATATTTGATCCACTAACGAATTAGAGCAAGAATATCTAGCTTGCCCTTGATTGGAGGGTTCATCTAGAATGCCGGTTAAAAATTGGTCCAAATCCGACCTAAAGGATGCTATTGGATCAACACCAACATACTCCATAAGAATATTTGAGAGCAGCAATTGTACAATGAGTGGGCCCGAGAAAGAAGAGAGTTGGATTTAATTGTTCTAACTAGCCTGGATTCCAGCAGGCTTAAAGGTGCTCTCAAAACACTCTTTAAGCCTCTAAGGTCACTACAATTGACCCCAAATCCTGGCTTGGGACATGGTTCATGAATGCTTTTGAAAACGTACAATATCAGATACCTTTCGTACCT
>NC_081445.1:8935972-8936220 GCF_007210705.1 Tigriopus californicus | reverse complement strand
AGCTATCTGAACATCTAGAAAAGGGACGGTGACTTTCAACACCCGAGATTCACGGAAACATGATGCTAGTAATACTCAATCGGCGAGTGACACATTCACTGAGTGGAGATTTATTCCCACACAGGAACTCCTTCAGAATGATGTGGTCAGGTGATCAGTGATCACTTTCCCCCTTTGGGCCACCCTGCCATCCCGAAAGTGGCCAAGTAAGCTCACATCTCCAGCCAAGAGAGCGAACCAAGCTGGCC
>NC_081445.1:8934922-8935937 GCF_007210705.1 Tigriopus californicus | reverse complement strand
TGCTACTACCAAGCTTCTGAAGCGGAGCAATGAAGATCATGAAAAGGAGAGGACCCCAAATGGAGCCCTGAGGAACACCCGACTTGACATCATATATGTCACTAAGGGATCCCTCAACCTTAACCAATTGCTTCCTACCAGAAATGAAACTTCTTAACCAGTTGAGAACCTTGCCTTAGATCCCAATCTCATGGAGCCTGTTAACTAAAAGACCATGATCTACCTTGTCAAAGGGCTTGGCAAAGTCGAGATAAACTACATCAACTGATTCATGGGTCTCTTGTCCCTCAATAACCTGCTCTATACGTTCAATCAGCTGTGTAACCGTGCTATAATGTGCTGGAAACCATGCTGGCTAGCAGGAAGGACTTCACTAACTTCAAGAAATTCAACAAGTTTGAACTTCATGATCTTTTCAAACATCTTCGCAATATTTGAAGTGAGAGAAATAGGCCTAAAGTATCGATGGGGAGCCGCTTATCTCCCCCTCTGAAAGCAAGAGCTAGCTTCAAAGAAGACGGAAACATGCCTTGATCCAAGATGCACGCGTCAAGTGCGAGAAAACCGGAGCAAGAACCAGTGAGCATTTCATCAGAAACAGAGGTGTCACCCCATCAGGGCCAGGAGAGCTTGAGGGTCTCAGGTCCTTGATGGCCTCTAAAGTATCTTGATCTGTGACTGCAAGATCATCTAAACGCTCAACTTGACAAGCCTTGCCAATCTCAACAAACAAATAGAGCATTGGGCTGTTGCTCCTAATCTCTTTGGAGTTGAAAACACACTAGAGAACTGATCTCCAAGTACGTTGGCCACAGACTCTACATTGTCTTCCCATTGACCTCAAAAGACCCTATAGGGTGTTTCATTTTTCTCTTAGAGTTTGCATAAGAGAAAAATGCCTCCGTATTCGACCTCGCCTCCTGAACTACTCTACTCTCCTTTTTCAACTGATACGTCTCAATGGAGGCCCTAATTCTATCTTGGATCAACTTCAACTTTCTTTCAAGGCTAGCCA
>NC_081445.1:8934758-8934886 GCF_007210705.1 Tigriopus californicus | reverse complement strand
TGGTCATCCACTCACTATCCCCGTCAGCGTATTTTCATAGTCGATAACGTCTGAGCACCAAACTCCGAGTTAAGACCTCTAAGAAACTCGCCTCCGAAATAAGATATAGCATCAGCAATAGAACAGGC
>NC_081445.1:8929001-8934707 GCF_007210705.1 Tigriopus californicus | reverse complement strand
GTTTGCTCGAAGGTATTAATTGTTGGGACTTCAATTTACCGGCTAGCGTTGTAGAGTGGAGGTTAGTCTAGAGACTAGGCTAGTCTAGATGGGTATATTTCCCATTTCGAAATCGACATCTCAGTCGTTCGAAAAGCTGGAGGAATTTGCGATCTTGCGCAATTTCTCCCAGCACGTTGGTTAGCCACTAGAAGAATAGCGTTCTCGATTGTTTTTTTTTTCAATGACCTGATTTGTGGCTAGCCTTGAAAGAAAGTTGAAGTTGATCCAAGATAGAATTAGGGCCTCCATTGAGACGTATCAGTTGAAAAAGAGAGTAGAGTAGTTCAGGAGGCGAGGTCGAATACGGAGGCATTTTTCTCTTATGCAAACTCTAAGAGAAAAATGAAACACCCTATAGGGTCTTTTGAGGTCAATGGGAAGACAATGTAGAGTCTGTGGCCAACGTACTTGGAATCAGTTCTATAGTGTGTTTTCAACTCCAAAGAGATTAGGAGCAACAGCCCAATGCTCTATTTGTTTGTTGAGATTGGCAAGCGCTTGTCAAGTTTGAGCGTTTAGATGATCTTGCAGTCACAGATCAAGATACTTTAGAGGCCATCAAGGACCTGAGACCCTCAAGCTCTCCTGGCCCTGATGGGGTACACCTCTGTTTCTGATGAAATGCTCACTGGTTCTTGCTCCGGTTTTCTCGCACTTGACGCGTGCATCTTGGATCAAGGCATGTTTCCGTCTTCTTTGAAGCTAGCTCTTGCTTTCAGAGGGGAGATAAGCGGCTCCCCATCGATACTTTAGGCCTATTTCTCTCACTTCAAATATTGCGAAGATGTTTGAAAAGATCATGAAGTTCAAACTTGTTGAATTTCTTGAAGTTAGTGAAGTCCTTCCTGCTAGCCAGCATGGTTTCCAGCACATTATAGCACGGTTACACAGCTGATTGAACGTATAGAGCAGGTTTATGAGGGACCGAGAACCCATGAATCAGTTGATGTAGTTTATCTCGACTTTGCCAAGCCCTTTGACAAGGTAGATCATGGTCTTTTAGTTAACAGGCTCCATGAGATTGGATCTAAGGCAAGGTTTCTAACTGGTTAAAGAAGTTTCATTTCTGGTAGGAAGCAATTGGTTAAGGTTGAGGGATCCCTTAGTGACATATATGATGTCAAGTCGGGTGTTCCTCAGGGCTCCATTTGGGGCCTCTCCTTTTCATGATCTTCATTGCTCCGCTTCAGAAGCTTGGTAGTAGCAATGTTTCACTAGGAACATTGAGCAATGAGAGAGCTCTCGTGTTGGAGAGGTTAGAAGGTTGGGTTGGTACAGTACTCAGAGAAGGTACGAAAGGTATCTGATATTGTACGTTTTCAAAAGCATTCATGAACCATGTCCCAAGCCAGGATTTGGGTCCAATTGTAGTGACCTAGAGGCTTAAAGAGTGTTTTGAGAGCACCTTTAAGCCTGCTGGAATCCAGGTAGTTTAGAACAATGAAATCCAACTCTCTTCTTTCTCGGGCCCAATCATTGTACAATTGCTGCTCTCAAATATTCTTATGGAGTATGTTGGTGTTGATCCAATAGCATCCTTTAGGTCGGATTTGGACCAATTTTTACCGGCATTCTAGATGAACCCTCCAATCAAGGGCAAGCTAGAATATTTTGCTCTAATTCGTTAGTGGATCAAATATTTCTCAATTTAAAATCAGATAAAAAAGTTTTTCCGTCTTGAAATGTTGGGATCCATTTTTTTTCTCGGATTGTCCACCGATACAAGGGATGGGATTGTGGGCAAATTCAAGCACGGTAAAATATCTGATTCTGCAACGAATTAGAGTTGCAGATCGAGATAGCCCTTGTACATATGGCTGGTCAGGAATCGTGTTTAAAAACCCATCTAAGTCGAGTCGGCTTAAAAAGATGGCCTTGGATTCATTAATAGGTAGAATTGTCTAAGGTTGATGGGTAAAAGATTACATAGGCTAGGAGCTCTATATAGAATAAACGAGGATTTCATGGTTTTGACAAGTCTACTTTCATTATGACTAGATTGTACTCTCACCTCACATCGTTATACCCCTACGGTCATTCTCGTTATAATTATTCCCGGATTTGGCTATCGTGTGTGAATGCATTTAAAAAATACAAAATAAGATATCTTTCATATCTTCGTTGAGTACTATAGTCCTAGCCGTTTAGTCTATCCCAATAAGAGAGGTTACACATTTCAGATATATTGCGTGTAAAACATCGTTGGACCTTTTTATTCTTTGAAGTCCGGCAGAGCTCACTGGTGCCCAAACAGGAGATGCATACTCTAGATGGGGTGGACGATAGATTTGAAAGAGAGTCAGCATAGTTATCCTTAAAAGTAAGAACGTTTGCAAAAGAATCATATTTTTATGTTGAAACTGAAAAAAACAGTCACGTTAAAACTCACGAAGATGAATTTGAAAATTGCGTAACTTTTTTATTTTGAATTTATATAAATTTTACCAATACTTACTGCCCTACCTTAATTACCTATACCGCCCTTACTAAAATTGCGGGCAATATACGTACAATGGTTAACTTGATATGTAATAACCAGGGCTCCAAACAATGCCACTAAAATTAACAAACAGCAATGCAATCAAAAATGCAAAAAGAGCAAAAAATGCAAGAAACTGTGGAAAAAAACTGCAGAAAGTTCCAATTCCCTTAACGCCTTTTAAAAGAGCAAGTAGCCAAATATTCGAACAACAAAATGACATGGTAAGCTAAAATTCAAGAATGGTCAAAAGGCGTGCACAAACTTTTTCCATAAGTACATTACTCTACTGAATGATTACATCATACCCTATTTCTTACTAGAAGTCTGTAATGTTGCCAAAACTAAAAAGATTTATAAAAAGGTCAGTAAATAAACTCTTAAAACTGTATGCGCTTTTAAAAAAGCAGCTTGAGTCATGGCCAATCCAAACACTGCAAATAAACGTGGCAAAAAATGCAATTAAAACTGCAACAAAAAAAGAAACCGAACTGAAAAAAAATGTGCAAAAATGCAGACAGTTGCAATTCAAAACAAACCGAAATTTCACATCTTGGATGCGCACAAGGAATATGTTGGAGAACCAAAAACTCCTTGAACCACAAATAAAATTAGGTGTTTCCTTCAAACTAAGCAATTAATGGTATTTGGGATAACGAAGTCGGAATAATCTTTCAATGAGAAAACCAAATCAATAGGAAGTCCGAGCGAGAGAGCTACCATCTAATTTTGTAGGAGACTTGCAAAAAAATTCAGACTGAAATACAGGTCAAATAAAAACGCAATTCAGATAACAGTTTGTTACGCAACAATTCATGCTTCACAATTTGGAGCTTGGATGACAATTTCAAATTGTCCTCTCTCCCGTTGTCGCTTTCAAGAATATTATGAAGTGACGAAATCTTATTCATCAAATAGGAAAAAATATTGAGCGCTGTCATACCGGAAAGTTAGTTCTTACGAATGAAGCAAAGCAAAACTTTACCACTGCAACGTACCAAGTACTGTCAAATCATAGCCTGACACCAAAATGAAATAGCCAGTTGCTCTCATCCAACTGCCTTTAGGTTATATGAAGATAGAAAGATTAAACACTTGAAGGTTGGGTTGAATGTCGAAGCGAAATGTAAGCGAGGGGAATTTGCATTTATTTCTCTCAAGTCTGTACACGACGATGAGGGGTTCGAATTGTAAATGATTACGAGTGAGCAAACCTCCATCAAGACACGCACAGTGACCACGCTGTGACTTGCTCGAGATCTAGACATTGTATATGAATCCGTTCATTTATAAACCCCGGGTCAGCATGTTTTCGATATCAGTTCATTTGTTGTTCCAGATCACCTGCTTATCCACCACTTTTACTCTGCTGCTTGCATCGTCAATCATGCAATCTGTTGCCATCCTTGCCTTGGCATTTGGCCTCGCCACTGCCGGCACCATTAGCAACTACCCCTCTATGCCAAAGTGGAGGCGGTGGCTCCGGATCTGGTGGCTATGGAGGAAGCTGACTGGTCCAACTCATTTCCTATGAATTTGAGAGCTGACAAGAACGAGCTTACTGAACAAGAGGGGGCCTATATATTGTCACAATGGACAGATCAAGACCTTGAAGATGACAAACTAAGACCTTTACTTCTCCATTATACATTTTTACCTGACTAATGTGTAGGCCATTTCTAACATAGTGACATACGACTCTATGCGAAATATTGAGATTGTCAGGGCGTACTCTATCACATCGAACTAAATTGAAACGAACCATGGCCAGCTCTTCATCTATGGCCCCTGGTCGAAGCCAAGTTTCTGTCATGGAAATGAACAAGACCTGCCTATCTAAAGCTAGTTCCTCAAGAACCTTGATCTTTGTGCTATCCTTTTTGGAAATAAGACAATGCACATTCAGATAAAGCCCTTTACGGGCTTATTGTCCATAGATGGACTAGTGCTATCAAATCTTTGACTAGGTGTTCTAACCTTGAAAAACTTGCTTTTGGACATACTTCATCTTAGGCGGAGGATGAAAAAACCTTTGAGGAGAGGGTAAAAGCGGGGGAGAAGGAGCTGTGGCCGCCACCAAAGCATATGATCTGAAAGATGAGTTGGGCTCACGGCGACCAGAGAGGGGATTAGTGCTACAAAGTTTGGGCAGAAGAGAGGTTAAAGGAATTGAGGGTGAGGTTGAAGGAGAGGGAGGGGAACAAGGGGAGGGAAATAGGGAAGGAGAGAGAGGAAAGGGGTGGGGTAAGTCTGTTGAGAGACTTGACAATGAGGTTGAGACAACTGCTGTCTCTTCCTCCTAGTGCCCCTGAGATGGGCTTTGTGCATTTGAAATTGAGGCATACCTTGTGCCTCAAAGATCTCATGCACATAAACGGGTGGAAATGGTTACATCCCTGTTTGGAACATCCCTTCTCATGGAACTTGAGAAGGCCAAACTCTCTTAGTTTGGGACACCATTCTGGGTGAGCCAATTTACACCCTTTCTCTTTCCTAATGTATGTTTATTATGAGTAAGATGCAAAGTTATTTTTCAACGCATAAACTGGTCGGATATCTAATCTGGAATAGACATGAGTGATTAAAATGCTGAAGGGACAGACATGAGATCACGACGGAGTGATAACTAATTGCTGTGCAGGGAAAATTGAGTTGTTTGGGCGCAACCTCCTTCTCTTCAACCAGAATCAGGTGTGCGAAACGTGAACGTCGGACCAGGTCAATTATCCACGAAAAATTTGGCCGAGGCTGCCAGAGAAAGACTGCTCTGGTAACTCTGTGATCTGGACGGACTTCTGGGAAAGACTAAATGACATGCAATGTAATTTTGCTAAGTGCAAATCTCTGCGTTTTGGATATGAGAGCGCGAAGAACGCCCCAATTCACAGTCGGAGTGGTAGTACTCTGGACATAGTGTAATCTTACAAAGATTTGGGTGTTTTATTGGATTCCAAATTAAAGCTCAGTTTAAATCAGCCCACATTGCTACAAAAGCTTATCGGACGATGGGGCTGATTAGAAGGCATTTCTCATCCAAGGATCCAAATTTGGATGTATCTTTATTCAGAACGTATGTTCGGCCGATTGTCGAGTATGGCTCCCAAGTTTGCTCTCCTCATCTGAAGATAGACGTCTTGGCCCTTGAAGCAGTGCAGAGGCGCTTCACTAAACGCTCTTGTTCCTTG
>NC_081445.1:8917225-8928950 GCF_007210705.1 Tigriopus californicus | reverse complement strand
GGCCAGAGTGGGAATGGGCCAGAGTGGGAATGGGCCAGAGTGGGAACGGGCCAGAGTGGGAACGGGCCAGAGTGGGAACGGGCCAGAGTGGGAACAGGCCAGAGTGGGAACGGGCCAGAGTGGGAACGGGCCGGAGTGGGAACGGGCCGGAATGGATTTCCGGAACATACGCCCAATAGTCCATAACAATTGCCCAAAGTTCGGAACGACCGCCCAATACACTGAAACAACCACCCAATGTTCGGAACAGTCGCCCAATGTTTGGAACATCCGCCCAAAGGAACGTCGGGGTCCTCAATATTTGGCGGGCAGAAACAAGATTGACTATGTCAATGAGTCAAGTGATGGTAGTTGACTGGCTTATTACCAAGAGTTCCTAGCTATTTATACATATCACAGAGAACACTTATGAGCATGCACATGCTCCCTTCACAATAAACAATATAAAATGTGAATCTTTATTGCGACTCTATGTCATGTTATTGAGTAAAAAAAATGCTGGGCCTTAAGCTGTATGGTCGAAATTTATGTAAACCATACGCGGGGCTTGAGTTACTCCATTACACGTAACGGCGTTATTTGTAAAGTGTTACCTTTTAAGTAACACTACTGGTAACGCGTTACTTTAAGATAAAAAAGTAACGGTAACTGTTTTTTGGCCCTCTTTTTACCGTTACCTTTGCTCTTATAGACTGGGAAAGAAAATTACGTAAATGTTTCCTGTCCATTTTTTTTTCAAATTCCGGTTCACACGCAATGACTTACACCATGTCCCATCTAAACTCGTACAGAGAGAAAGGCAATTATCTTGCAAATGAATGCATATTTTACTGATATGTTATTTTGATCGCGCTATCAGGACATAATTGAAACTGTTTGAATAATCAATCTTCAATAAATCCCTCTAGCCTTCTCTACAGCCTTGAACCTGTCCTTAGCGCCGGCCGTCACGGTACGCACTCCCTTGGCGGAAATTTTATCCTATTCTGCCACCAGATTTTTCTTAAGAGTACTCAAATTTGGAATAGACCTTTCACAAGCTCTCTGCTCCAAGATGCTCCTAATGCCATAGCCAATGGGATTAAGATCTGGACTACTGGGCGGTCACAAGTCTTTACTGCTGCAAGTGCAGATACACTGATTGGTTTACTTTTACCCCCTCTTCAATGAAAATCAAGGCAGTTTAAGAACCATTGCTGCAGATGCAAGCCCAAACCATCAGGTTTCAGATGTCTGAAGGCAGATCTTTCCTCAATAGGGACTTTATTTTTGTTGCGGGCATGTACCCTGTTGTTCTGATGGTTAAAAATCGGCCTGAATGGTAAAGAGCTTCTCATCCGTCCACAAATTCGTCTTTTCTGTGTCGTGACTCATTTCCGCCAGAATTGTCTTGCTCCTGGCCAAACGCTTGGTTCTGGTGACGTCAGGCAGGAGCTGACAGTCTTCCATCTTGTAAGGATACATCTCTAGGTCACTTCAGACCAATCTCCACATTGCCATGCGTGCGACTTGTGGCTTCTCCTTTGGCAAGCTGGCGGATGGGCCTTGCCCGGTTACGGCGGATCTTTTATTGGACTCTCTTCACCACGTCTTTGCTCCTGGCACTCTTTTCACTGACATGGGTTTTCCTGGATGTTTTGCCAGTAAGCTGAAAGTTTTTTGCGGTTTTGTAAACTGTAGAACGAGTCATAACTTCATTCAAATAGCATGCAATCCCCTTTGGAGCCACATCTCCTCAAAAGAGTGCGATCATTTGGTCGCTGTTGACTTATTCACATCTCATTTTTGAGGCCATGGAAGCACTTTGAAAGGAACTTCTTGCACTTCTTGTGTTGCTATGCACTTCAGCTAGCTACCTTCATTTTTATTGGCAGGAAATTTGAATGGTCTGGGCACAGAAAGTTTTTCAATTTTGACCGAATTTAGGTGGGAC
Organism: Tigriopus californicus; assembly: GCF_007210705.1. Lineage (NCBI taxonomy): Eukaryota > Metazoa > Arthropoda > Copepoda > Harpacticoida > Harpacticidae > Tigriopus > Tigriopus californicus. The sequence continues at coordinate 8,927,017 of NC_081445.1, read as the reverse complement.
AGAGTGTACTTGCCACTGATAGCACCAAAAAAAAAATCACGTAAGTCGTTTGTTTCAGTTCATATTTACTAAAAGTTAAAAATGGCATAAACTTTTTTTCTACAGTTTCAGGCCTTCTTTTTCTGTAAAAGCATTGGTAACGGCAAGGTATTACTTTTTTTTAAATGTATCGTTAGCGGTAATGCGTTACATTTTTTTGGTAACGGTTCAAGCCCTGACCCTATGTGTGGGACCTTTTTGGCTGGGGTCGGAAATGAACCTCGCGCGGTCAGCAAAGTCGACCAATACATTGGCCAATTTTTCTGATTTCTTATCCATGATGTACTTGATCAAAGGGGCTTGAGAGCCCAATTCTTTAAAGCACAGAACATCCAACTTATGTTTGTTTGTTTGTTAGGAGTCAGGCAGCAGATTGATAACTGCGTTCTGATAGAGGTTGTCCCATTGGAGAGATATTCCCGCTCCATAGTCATTTTTTAGTCTTGCCCCCATAGATCCAGCAGCTCCCATGTGATAGATTCCTTCAGGAATCCGTCGAGCTGCTTTAGTGACCATTTGGGCATATGTGGCAGAGTCGGTGGCCATCTGTTTCCCCCAATGGCAAACTCCCACTTTAGTTTTCCGCCAGTCAATCTCCCCCACAATGAACTCCCCCAACAGGAAACTCCCCAAGGAGTGAACTCCCCCACAGTGAAATCCCCCAACATGAAACTCCCCTAGGAGTGAACTCCTCCACAGTGAACTCCTCCACAGTGAACTCCCCCACAGTGAACTCCCCGACAGGAAACTCCCCCACAGTGAACTCCCCCACAGGAAAATCCCCCACAGTGAACTCCCCAACAGCAAACTCCCCCATCAGCAAACTCCCCCCAAAGTGAACCCGTGAACTCCCCCCACAGTGAACTCCCCCACAGAGAACCCCTTTTTCAAAGTCTCTACTAAAGGCTCTTCAGCTACTCTCCACAATACGGTTTTGGGCGGATGTAATTGACTTTAAGATCCCAAAAATTTTGAAACCAGTTCAAGCATGTGTTAAGTAGTCTGCACAAATGCTCATAAAGTTCAAGTACGTTAATGGCCATAAAACCTAAATGAGGCATTTTGAAACAAGCACCAAATATAGCAAAAATGATATAATGTCCCTTCAAACCAAATTATGTAAACATTTATTGAGCAGCAAGTGATGTGACTTCAAAGGACTCATTGTTCACTGGAATGTTTTGCAAAATGTGTTTTACTTCAATTTGCAAGACGTAAAAAAATCGTTAGTAACTTATCCCAAGTATCTTTCTAGTTCATCAATTTTTCTGATACTTCAAAGTGGATATTTTTCCACTTGAAAGCGAAGTTTCTTAAAAAATATTTATTGAATTCTAAGTCATTCACTAAGTAACACGTTCAATGCAAAGTAAAGGAAAATCTTTTCATAGGGTATTTTCACATCTTTGGGGTGGATCTGACGATCTCTCTCAAACTGGACCAAAATCGAGAATTTGAAACCTGCATAACATAATTGATATATGATGTGAGATTTTGACTACATGGAAAGAAAGGTGGATACTTATTGAAAAACAAAGTATACTTTCATATACCTAGATTTTATGTTAGGCAATATTCGAGGCTACCAGTAGTACCGTATTGGTAGAGCATTGGCCTTCCCATCTGAAAATCCGGATCCGACCCCAGGCTCGCCAGGTAGACCAGTTTTAGAGCACATAGATGGGAGATTATAGTTCTGCCTGTAGGTAGATAGCGTATACGTAGTCAAAAACACTAACAAAGTAAGCAAACAAGTGACCTGTAATAGATGCAAACCAGAAACCCGTGCTCATGTGTCAACTACACTACGAAGAATTTAAGCATCAAACCAAAGTTCCTAATTATGAGACTCTTTTGTTGCCTTGACCAAGAAGTGTAATTAAAAAAGTTTTTCCGGTTATTTTTCTGGGCAGATATTGTTCGGCCCCAAATTATTGCACATTTAGAGGGGACGAGGCCCATCTGAAGTTCTTCAAATTGCAAAGATGTTACATTCTACAAAATTACATTTTGGAGGTTGTCACCCCTGTTAGCCAATCCCCAACCCAACCCGTTAATCATCCAATAAGATTGCAGTCTAACCTTAAATGATACCAAACTTCAAGGAATTAGCCATGATCGTATGTATGCGTTAAGTTGCTCAAATCAAAGAAGAAGAGTGAGAAGATCTGAATGTTGGGACAAGGTGAGAATTGAAAGAAAACTGGACAGAATTACGTTATCGCTCAAGGCTGAAAATAAGGCAATTCACTTGTTACAAAAGAGTGACAGAATGAATAAGAACAGGTTGTTGAATCCTCTTTTTCTCATTGATTCTTTTAAAGGTTACTTTGGTGAAGATGAGCTCGACATTTTTCAGATCCAAATTCGGCACAAGCTATGCAAGAAGGAAAAATGGTTAGATCAGTTTAAAGCTTTTGCTCTCTCCGTTTACTACACATCTTCAACATGCTACAGATTTCTTCAGCCTCGCTTAGATTTACCCGCTGTTTCAACAATTTGTATGTGGAGTTCAGATCTACAATTTTGGGAGGGCTTTTGTCCCAATCTTGTAGAGGTCTTGGCTCTTAGAACGAAGCAATGTGATGACGAGGACAAGGTCTGTTGTCTTCTTTTTCATCTTTTCATTTTTAGCAGTAAAAGTGGGATATAAGAGCAGCTTTGGGGCCGTGAATTTCACTTGACATCTCCTATACGGTACCCCAGCAAGACTTTTAGAGTTACCATATTGCTAGCTTGTTGAGAATGGGATTGATTTGACCTAAGAAGAAGCTAGCTAGCTCACGCCTAGCTTGCTAATTAGATATATTTCTCACCAACGCAATGAATTACCAATTAATCCATGCTCAACCTTTCTTCTTGTTTGATGGTCTATGGGAGTAGTTTTCACAGCTTGGGTCAAGAAGACTTTTCAATGACAAAGAAAGTATTCCTACTTTCGTAAATAAATGCGTAATGAGTAAATTTATAATGGTCCTATTTCCTAATGCACCATCTTCAATTAGATCAATCAATTGGGAGCTAAATTCAATGTTTTTGTCAAACCTCCAGCAGGTTACCCTGTCAGACCATTGCGAACATCATGAAACACCCGGTAGATAGCGCAGCCATCAACCTGTCGTTTTAGAAAAAAATAGAGGGCTAGTCAGAAAAGCGACACTCAGAAGATTTCTGAGATTTTTTTGGCTCCCTCGCGGCTGTTTGGTGTTTACGATGGGGATCGGCTTTGAACACATTTAGTTACGTGATTCTCAAATTAAAGTTCCGAATTCGGGGAGCCAGTTAGTTGATGGCTCGTTTGTCTGCTTTGGTTGAAACTGAGTAACGCAAGAGAAGTCGATCAGCCCGACACCCTGCTGCCCAACTACCAAAATGTGCTCGAAGCAAAGTCTCAAGAGGCTTGGTTGGAGTGACTTTTCTCTGACAAGCCTCTAGAAAAAATCACCGTGTCATAGTTTCTTGTTTTTGCTAATAGATGGCCAAGCTGCAGTAAAAAAACACATCAAACTCATTTCTACGCTTCTTCAATGCTATGGTCCCCTTACGCTGCACGAAATATGTTTTTCGTTCTGCACTTCAGAGGGCGCTTTGTCATTCAGCCTCTACCAGAAAAAGGGCCGCTTGGGCCAATTCCTTTTTATTGAATTGTAATGCGTTTGTGTTGCTTTTGACTTATTCTATCAATATCTTAGTTATGATTAATGCCCCGGGTCACATAATGTCCGGAAAAGAAATTACGTTCAAGGCAAGGCAAGAGCAGGTCAGTCAGTAATCTACAATGCCTCTTCCCGTTTTCTTTGGGCCGTGTGACGTTGCAAATAAGGGCCCTTATTAGGCATGCTGTGGCAACTATTTCCAATTGAGTGAATATGGAAAACAAAAGAAAAAGGTAATAATCTATGTGTGAGTGTAACTTAGTGTTGAAGGTCAGCTTTCAAATCCAAATCTAAGACGTACTGAATTAGCCATCTGTTTTAGTTTAAAACTGTCTTGCTCATTCATGTGGATAGTAATTGACAGCAATTCATAAATTGGGAGTCAGATGACACAGATCATAACACCATCAAATCGAATCGGCCCACACCACGCCCATCTCCGAGCCTGGCCCTCAGGGTCGGACCAACATCATTTAGGAGACCCGAAGCCCTCTCTGACCACCATGGCCCATTCAATTGTCAAATTCAATATCGTTTGAGGGAGTTGAATCCGTGCCCGAATGAAGGGATGGTTTCACTCAATTGGGCGTCCCTGAAAAATTCTGATGGGCCGACGACGGATGATGAATTAAATATCCATTCAACACAACGGACGAGCTGGAGATAACGTTCACTGATTGACCCACCCACCTACCCGCCTTTATGTGTTCGTATTTCCCAAGCTGAGAGAGGTCCAAGAGATGGACATTAAAGGGAATCAGAAAATCCCTTGACGAACTTAAATTCATATGTTTTTACTTCGAGTCATCTTCGTCCCGGGGACCAAATTGAAACCCAAAGCCCGTCCCGGCGGATCCGGATCGCATTTCTTTTCAGCTATGTTCCAATGTAGGCGACACTTGTTCATGTGTTGGGACTGTAAAAAGCCAGTTGGCCACTCCAATCAAAGTACGCAGAAACATACTATCATTCATATCTTCGGCACAGACATGATCAATAGCCTAAGGACCGCTGAGACAATTGGGATCGTTTGAGCCGTTCAAAATGTGAGCTCTTTTTGCTACTCCCGCACCTAGCAATGTTTCTTTGGCTATAGACCAATAATTGAACATTCATGTTTTCGAAGGAAATTTTAGTTTATTGAGTATTGGAACTATTCTGGCCTTTGTTAATGATCAAAGACTATGCTCGCCAGTAACAATGCCCAACTACCCCCAATGATCAGTGATGTTGGTTCAAATTTGCAAGTCTTTTATGATAATGCGGATTCGAATAAGTGGGGTTCTGGCCATGCAACGTAGGATTTTCATCTTTCATTCAAAGTGCAGTAACGTGAGAACGATCAGAAGTCAACCACCTGTCCCTCAAGAACCAAAATAGTGTCAAATATGATAATATTGATGTCTCTGTCACCTCATGGATCCATTATTTAACGTTTGCAAATTGGCTGACCTTTTAGGCTAAGAAATCTAATTTCAACATAGTGTAAAGATTGACGCGAACACAAAACGGAAGGCATGGAATGTTAATCGTATTTGGCCAGAGTACCTAATCAAGTTGCTTGACTTGAATCCCGTCCAATAACAATCCGCTTTGTAAAACACATTCTAGAAACTGCCTGAAATGTCTATGTCTAAGAACACCTGAATATGGAAAGAGTTGCTATACCCTAACATTTCGTTATTCCTTTAATGCAGTTATTCTTGCGCTATGAAATCGTTGAATTTTTCTCGATTATCCGAGATTTCAAGGTATTTAGTGTGGGATAAAAACGGAGCTGGGAATTTCCGGATATTTTTATCATGGGAGCCATGGGCCATCATGAATTCAAAAGACTTCCAAAAGACCAAGTGGTCTGTAAGGATCAAATGAAGATAATTGATTTTGAATGTATTCATACTGAATTGATTATATTAAACAAACATTGACAGACATTGTACTAAGGAGTTATTTGAATATGCGCGATGGATCGCAAGTACGCGAGCTTGTCGTTTTGGTCTCCAAATGTTGCTACCTTTTGGGCGAGCCGTTCAGTCACACGATCGTACTTGAGTCTTGGAGTAACCAATCTTCCAACACCATCATTCGCAATTGTTAGGCGATGTAACGAAATGTCCCGTCTGATCCCATCCAAAAGTTTCCATATTGTTGGATGCTTGCAAGAAAACATCCCTTTCAACGCGTTATGAAAACCTTCTGTTGCATTTGTTGTTTTGGGAGAGCATGTCAAGGCATCTGCTGTGTGGTTCCACAGTTCCAATGGAAATCTGGGGTTTCTTGGCCTATTCCCAATACTGGACGCCCATCACGTACGTGGAACTGAAGTAAGCGATAAGCTCGTTGCAGTTGGGGTTGTCAGGGAATTGGTCGATGAGTTGCCCAAAAAACATCTTCCACGTGAGGGATTGGAACAAATGCCAATGCCGGCAAAGACTTGACGAGTAGGTCGAAGTCTGGATTTGTCTCATAGTCCCTCTTCAAGCCAACCGAATTTAGTTTCCGTAAGACGGCTTGACTAAGATGGAAAAAGCATCCAGAAATCCTGAAGTCCGGAAACTCCATTTTAAAGCTATTCATGGCTGTGATTTCAAAATCCGGCAAAATTTGAAGAGGTCTTAGGCCTGGAGTCAGTTGCTTCAAAGCCTGAAGCATTTTCATTTATACGTTTCCTCTGTTTTATTCGGAAGAAGGAAGTAAATTGCTGGAGGATAGCTGTTGCCAATCTTGAAATGAATGGTGTACACTTGAAAAAACATCTCCGGGACCACGTCCAAAGTTCCATCACCTAACAAAAGATCTGCGGTTATTGCGTCGAGAACTTGTCGATCTCCAAGGCCCAAAATCCTCCTCGGATCTGCTTCTCCTGAATCGTATAGAACTAGGCCGTAGTACTCTATTGGGATTTGGAAATTTGGAAATTGACGGATCGGGGAATTTGAACGTTTGCATAATTATTGCGTCGGATGGCTCGCACGCTGTTTGCGATATTAGTTTTTTCTGGCAGTCTAGCAAGTACATCGGCAGGTATCTCGTATAACTCCCGACCGAGAACATTCCTGGCAGACTCTTGTGTTTGTTTTGCCCTTTCACTAATTTTTGAGAGGATTCTGTTGGCCTCGGATGCAATTGAGTTACCTTCATGGGAATGGATTCCTGGAGGCTGTGTGATAATGTTCCCCTCAGTCATCATTCCAGCTTTGCAATGAACTTGTCTCGCTTTGCGGCAACGCCAAGCCAATATTTGGTCGTCCCGTTCTCCTTCATTTCGATTTCGGAGCAAGTATTCGTGGCCTATGTAAATGAGAAGTTTGTTCCCTCGTTGAGATTTGGAGAGCGAAAACATTTCTCAAGAGGTGTGGCTGGCTAAGTCACGAATGCATCCAAAACTAAATTAAGTAAACTGAATGCTCAAATGAAAATCTTCCAATAATCGTATCTTGAGTAGATTACTAAATGTAAACAAGCACAAGCTCAGCCAACTCGCTCTTCAACTGGTTTAAACAACCATCTGCTCACTACTGACGCAAGCAAATGGTCATAAGTCATAAAACTCATAAATGATAGGGTTGAGAGTAGGGCTGGGCAAGTCCGAGTGCACTGGGATTTTGTTTACTTAATCCTTGAGAAACTAGGCGGATTCGAGGCTTTTAAAAAGGACTCGAGTCCGAAAACGTCATAAAGAAATTCTGCTGAAGGTCAGACACTTTCGCTATTCAGCTTTCTGTTTCCCACGTCTACATAGTATCACATTCTTATATATTCTATTAATACATTCATGCTTTCATTATTTTTTCATCGTTTTGTCTGTTTATTTTCTGGTTTTTCTTGTTCTATTCAATCGCATTTTCAATCCAAATGAGATCTTTTTTCTGTGAACTTTTTGCAAAATGTGCCTTGCCACAATTCATCAGACTATTGATAAGATTTTTCGTCACTAAATTATCACAACCATCTCTTTAGGCTCTCTCTAGGCATGAACTACATTTGAATATGAAAGTTTATTTTGTTTTTCAATAGGTATCCACCTTTCTTTCCATGTAGTCAAAATCTCACATCAATTATGCAGGTTTCAAATTCTCGATTTTGGTCCAGTTTGAGAGAGATTGTCAGATCCATCCCAAAGATGTGAAAATACCCTATGAAAAGATGTTACTTAGTGAATGACTTAGAATTCAATAAATATTTTTTAAGAAACTTCGCTTTCAAGAGGAAAAATATCCACTTTGAAGTGTCGGAAAAATTGATGAACTAGAAAGATACTTGGGATAAGTTACTAACAATTTTTTAAGTCTTGCAAATTGAAGTAAAACACATTTTGCAAAACATTCCAGTGAACAATGAGTCCTTTAAAGTCACATCACTTCGTTGCTGCTCAATAAATGTTTACATAATTTGGTTTGAAGGGACATTATATCATTTTTGCTATATTTGGTGCTTGTTTCAAAATGCCTCATTTAGGTTTTATGGCCAACGTTTAACGTTCTTGAACTTTATGAGCATTTGTGTAGACTACTTAACACATGCTTGAACTGGTTTCAAAATTTTTGGGATCTTAAAGTCAATTACATCCGCCCAAAACCGTATCGTGGAGATTAGGTGAAGAGCCTTTAGTAGAGACTCTGAAAAAGGGGTTCACTGTGGGGGAGATCACTGTGGGGGAGTATGCTGTTGGGGGAGTTCACTGGCGGAAAACTACAGTGGGAGTTTGCCGTTGGGGGAAACAGATGGGAACCGGCAGAGTCGGATGTTGGAAACTTGTCCAATGTCTAGTTATTAACCCTGGGCATTCAGCTAATAAATGCCAGGGAGTCTTGTGGTTCTCATGCACAGTCGACAGCTTGGGTCGTTTTCGTCGTTTAAGATGTGTCAATGTCGTTTGAAATTGCAGTGACTTGTTATAAATTGTATGCATTTGCCTGATTCTGTCCTAGGGACAGTCCGTAAGGTTTTAGTGATTTCTTCAAATTTAGTTTGGGGAATAAATAGTTTGGCTTGTCTGCATGTGGGTGAATTAATCCAATATATTGACCATTGCTGACTGATACTTATCTTGATTGCTTATTTGTAGACATATTGTGAGACTGGAAGAAACGGTTCAGGGCCAAACCGGATTTGTGTAGCCCCTTGTTTCGCCAATTCATCTGCCAATTCGTTGCCTTTCAGCCCATAGTAGGCTTTGATCCGTTGAATTGTCACTATGTTTTTTCTTGCTAAGTCGGTCTAGTAGTTACCTTACTTTGAGCACCCTCTGGGAAGTGATCAACTTCCTGTGGATAGCTTGAATGGCTGAAGCGATATCACTTTCAATTATAATTCTTTGATTCCTTTGCCTGAGAAGCCATAACCAGATCGACTCAAGAGCAAGAACCTCAGCTTGGAAAACTGTGGCCATTTGGCCCAGATATTCTGAGTCTTGATGCAATGTTTTGCTATTTCGAAAAATGACTGGGCCAAATCCAGCCCTGTCTTTAATTTTTGAGCCATCAGTAGAACAGCAAATTACACCATGTTTTTCCAATCCATCCAGCCCTTGTTGGGTGTCATAAGTAACTTTGTATTTAGTCTGCCAATTTCGGATTGAAGTAATATCTTGACTTGACATCATAGATATTTCCATTTTTTCCAGGGTGTTTCCCCAGAATTTTAGGTGTCCTTTCCTTTGAACGGAGCCTAGTCCTTCCCAACATGGTTTGATTGGGTTCTTAATCCTTATTATTGTGTTCAGAGCTAGTTCTTGAATTATAAGTTGAGTGGTTACAATTGATAAATTATTTCTAGGGCCAGGCTCGGCGTTGAGCGGTGGACTGGAGCTAAATTCAGACATGCTAGTCTGTTCTTTTTTTTGTGCGGACTTCCTTACCGCTACCGGGATTGGCATCCCAGCAGTTCAAGACGAGAAGATTATTTATTTTACTTTACTTTTATTTATATATATTATTTGATCGACCAACGAATTGGAGTTGGCTGATCTGGCTAATCCTTGAATATAAGGTTGATCCGGAATTTTAGTCAAAAACTTGTCCAAGTCTGACTTAAATCTTGCTACTGGATCAACCCCTACATAAACCCTACGAATATTTGAGGGCAGCAAATTGAA
>NC_081445.1:8910533-8914234 GCF_007210705.1 Tigriopus californicus | reverse complement strand
TAGGAAACTAAACTGATTGTAAACAACAAGAAAAATCGACTACATTTACAAGTACATGGAATGAACAGACTAAACAATAAAAACAAAATGAACTACTCCTTAAGCCAAAACTACATGAAATAACCTAGAATTGGGATAAAAAATATTGACAGACGAAGAAAGTGAAATACGACATGAGCATAAAAATAAAAGATATAAGACTAAACTACTAGAGATAGGAAGAAATGAAAGCTAAAGAACAAAATTGTCTTACCTTAAGCAGCCACGCGACCACTTACACAACAAATCACACTCAGACCGACCGTTTGAAAAGATCAGGAACAGCAAAATGTTGCGACTGCTCTCAACAAAAGACGGGACCGAACTGAAAGAGGGGACCGAACTAAAGACGGGACCGAACTGATTTTGTTCAGCCTGTTTAGTTGTTCAATTTTCGTTGAATTCAAATTTGTGCCCCAAATGAGGCATTCACCAGTTAGGATGGGCCTCACTAAGCCGGCAGAGGCCCACTGGAGTGTTTTAGGATTCGGTCCCCAGTTTTTGCCTACTGACCTTTCCAGAGCATACTTTAGTTTTTTACGTTTTACAACCTTGGTTTGAACATGTTTGTTCCATTTTAGTCTAGAATCAAAAGTTAGACCCAGATACTTTCCTTCTTGGGAATAGGGTATTTTCTCTCCATAGATGGAGATCTTTTTGTTTGTAAATTTCCGTTTGTTGGTGAACACAATGGCCGTCGTTTTTTGGGCATTGAAACTCAGGCCATTGTCAGAGCCCCATTTAATGATTTTTGTCTATATGATCTTGCATTAGATCAATCATAGATTGTGGGTCAGTTCCTGTAATCAGGAGGCAGGCGTCGACTGCAAAGTTCTTTAGTGAGTACGGGGCTTTTGTTAAATTTTCGTAGAATCGAGTCAAATGGATGATTCCACGACAGTGGCGAGAGCACACCACCCTGCGGAGTCCCCCTTGTGAGAAATCTTTCAAACTCCTCTCCCTGAATTTGTGGCGTTGCCATCCTGTTTTGGAGGTGGTATCCGTACCATTGCACAATTGCAGGAGGAAAATTCTTTTCCCTCATGCTGTTTATGATTGAACTTACTTCTATATTGTCAAAGGCACCCTGGATGTCTAAATACACACCCAGTGTGTATTGTCCTTGAAGTATGCCAGATTCAATTTTGTCACAGACCTCAGAAAGTCTGTGCTCTTTTGCTTTCGAATAGCACGCTGCCGTTCATAAGGTGGATTCTCAAGCAAGTGCTTGTCCTCCAGTTGCCATAAAATGACCTTTTCGAGCCCTTTTTGGAGGAAAGAGCTCAGGCTGATTGGTCGAAATGACCTTGGGTTTTGAAAATTGTCCTTGCCATGTTTAGGAAGAAAAATTACTTTTGTTTTGCACCATACTTCTGGAACATAGCCCAGGAGCAAGCACAACTTGTTTAGTGTGACGATGTGATTGATTGTAATATCATCTAAATGGTGTAGAACTATTGGTCTGATTCCATCGGGGCAGGACAATTTATCGGGTAGAAATTCCTTGAAAACATCTTTGACCTTTGAAGGGGTTATGAAGCTAACCTCAGAGTGATTCAGAATGATTTGATCGTTCACTTCAGGTGAACGAATATTATAATTTCTGGTGACTTTCTGGATTTTTGAGCCCGGGTAGTGTGCACTGAAAATTTCATTTGCTACTTCATTTCCATCTTTGGTCAAAGTTTTGTCACCTTTTGTAACCATTACTAATTTTTGAGAGGATTTACCTTCAAGGCATTTTTTAAGATTTGCCATTCTATTAGGCCCCTCGATTGAGTTGCAAAACCCTTTCCAGGTCCTTCTTTGGACGAACGAATCTCCCTTTGAAGAAGCTTACGTTTCATTTTGTAGTCAAATTGATTAGCTTCGTTAGATATTTGATATTTCCTTCTCGCAGATCTACGAAATTCTTCTCGGAGTTTCCTTATTTCATCTGTCTACCATTTAGGTTGGATCCTTTTGTCCAAATTTTTCAAAACAACAATGGGACACGCAACGCCAAGAGCGTTTAAAATTCTCTTTTACGCTGCTTCTTGGTCTAGGTAATATCTATTCCATACTTTTATTGGGTGGATTTTCCTGCTTGTATGCTCTAGAATCCGAGTGAATTTGGACCAGTTGGCATTTTTGAAGTTCCTCGTCTTGATTTCTTCCTTAAAGATTTTTTTCCGAGCGCGGACGTCATTCATTACGTCATTACGAAGCAACGAAAGTTTCATAAAGGTTTCTTAGAAGAGTGGTTCGTTAGTTTTGTCGTTAGATTGGGGGTCTGTCACCGTATTATTGTTATTATCTACTGGTACCGGGTAAAGATATTTCCGGTTTCGCCAGAGTACTCTTCCCGACGGTGCTCGAATTTGGCAATCCCGATATCGGCCTTTGAATACGACTCTTCCAAGGTTATTCCACCTTTTGGTCGAAGGCTTCTAAATCAACATTTGCGCTCCAACCTGTATTGGAACATGTTCTCGAGCTCCCTTGTTGAATGCCTCTGAAGGTCTTTGTTGCTCCTGCAATCTGCTTTCGGCAAATCGTTGAAATCTCTCATTCCACTCACGACTAAACAAAGACTTATGAGCTGGGATACGCGTTCGTAATGCTTGACCGAAAAGTACCTCGGCAGGCGGTAATCCTGTATTCTTTGGTATGTTCCTTAACTCAAGCAATCCTTCAGCATTTTTCCACCGCTCTTCATCAGTAAAGTCTTCACACTCTTCACTGCACTCATTGGATAGGAGGAAATGAGGGGTTGACACTCTCTGTCCCACCCCCCCCATCGAAGAGAAATGAGACAAATCTCGAATCAGAGACAAAGAAGTCGGCGGACGAGCTTTAGGGTAGACTTGCAGCCATCCACTGTACCTGTCTACCATCCCCCAGATGATACGAACCTTGGGTTTCGAAATAATCGGCCGCTATTTGCTCAAAAATCATAGTAGGTGCTTCCTTTTCGTCCGTCATCGGTTCCTTGCAAAGGCTCGGCCTGTGAATCTGACATTGCTGACAAGCTTCCACCGTACTCTTGATGTCCAAGGTAATGCCGGGCCAAAATACTAATTGCCAAGCCCGTCTGAGGGTCAATGTCACACCTTGGTGTAAGGAATGGAGTCTCCTCAGTATTTCCTTCCTCAGCCTCCTGGGTACGACATTCTTGATGAATGCTACGCAATTCCTTCATCACAGGACAACTGAGCCTCCTCTTTTCGGTACGGTGTGAGGCTAACACAATCCTTAGGGAATCCCTCCATGATTGGGCGTACCAATTCCTGATACTCATCATCACTCTCAGCAGCAAGTTGAATGTCTTCTTCAATATCACTAGGTTCTGGGTTCCGTATTGGTGCTCTCGACCTAGTAAATATATCCTGCCATGGTCCACACAACCCCAAGAGCTCCACCATTGAGTATCGTGCTTCCGTCTCAGTAATAGATATGTTTCCACACTCGATTAGTCTCCAAAGCTCGTCCTCATCCATTTGTAGTACAGCATAGCCAAGACCATTCTTTCTTGAGGAGTCGATTTGTAGCTGGGTTCTTCTCTTTGGATCAAACGTTGCCAAGACAGGAGCCTCCACCAGGACTTGCTTGGGATCTTCAAAAGCTCTATCATGGTCCGAATACCACTTGAATTCAGATTTGAGGCGGAGGGGTGGTCGCAA
>NC_081445.1:8887927-8910482 GCF_007210705.1 Tigriopus californicus | reverse complement strand
CCTGGAGAACCCCTTCTTGAAGATGATGTCCACCCTACTAGCTGCCTGCTTCTCCGGATTGGCCGAGGATAGGGATCTCCTTCCCCAGTTCCTATTCGGTTTCCGGAGAAGCCGCTCAACCACCACGGCACCTACTCTCCTTTATGAAATTGTGCATTCCAACATCAGTAACAAGAGGAGAGTGTACGGATGCTTTGTTGATTTCTCCAAAGCATTCGACAGGGTGGACCAAACGCGGTTATTCCTCAAACTCCAACTGTGGGGAGTTCTGCGTTCAACCCAAAGAGAATACCTGTGAAAACCTGTGTCCTGCTGTCCAACATCTATGCGGGACTCAGATGCTCCATTCGTTCTGGTGAGGACCTATGCCGCTGCTACTTTACTTCCATTGACCTTCCGCAGGGGGATCCACTATCGCTAATTCTTTTCAATCTTTTTGAATCCGACTGCTCGAAACCCTCCCCACCAAGGCCCCACCATCAACCATTTTCCGGTTCAATATCTTCAATATGCAGACGCCCTGGTTCTTTTGGCTAATTCAGCCGTGGAATTGCAAAATGCCATCAATGTACTCCACGGTTATTGCCATGAGAACGGCCTTCAAGTCAACACAATCAAGACGAAGGCCATGGTTTTCCATAAAGGTCGTCTTCCTCCCACCTCCTTCCATATTGAAATCGTCAATAATTTTAATTATGTCGGTTTCACATTCTCAACTCAACTCTCCTTCCCCAATCATCTCAAATCATCAATAGTCAAAGCCAGGGCCAGGGTCGGGAACATTTGCAACTCTTACGGACCTACATCACTCCAATTTTCCTCTACGGCCTTCACCTCTGGCTCCCATACTCCGCCCAATCCGCCCTCAAATCCGCCGATGCCACCTTCACCCAAGTTCCTCAAACGATACCTGGGCGTGCCCCAATATGCCAACAATGCATGGACGCATTTCCTATGTGAAACCGAGCCGCTCACCATCGGGCTGGCAAGGTTAGTGTCCAACAGTGTTGGGAACCTGACCTTTCCGGAGGTGATGTCCGGACACAACTTGTCCTTTCCGGTCAAGGACTTGCTAACACCTTACTGTCCTTGGCCCGACATCCCCTGTGAGTATTGGCAGTCACGCACCTTTGTTCGGCTCCCAGCCAAATGCCACCAACGGCGGGAGCTGACAAAAGATCTGTTCAATTTGGGCCATCCTCAACTCTGCAATAACCAAGAATTTCATCATTTACCTTTACCTAACTGTGTTTGTACTGTCTGTGATTCCCCTCTTCCCTTTTTTCATGTGGATTGAACCAATTCTAGTCATACTCATTGTGATATAACTTTTTAGTCAACTATTTTATTGCCTTTTCCTTCTTGATATTTTTCTTGCTTTATCAACAAATTCTGTATATGTACATACATCATATTTTATTTTATAGTTATTTTTACGCCATGACATGACCAAGAGTCGCAATGAAGATTATTATTATTTGTCTTAAGTATTTAAAGTGATCAACAAAAAGATGATAGTGGACTGTCATTTGGGACAGAGAGAGATGTGTTTTTCAATTCTAACATTCAAAGCCTCAACGATATAAATTTGTTTACAAAAACTTGTATGGCAAAATCTTCCGAAATTGATCGGAAAACGACGGAAAAAATTAACTGATTCGAAACTTAAGATTAATGCCATCAATGCATTATTTGTTGATAGATTGTACTCCACAACGTGGAATTTACCGTATATCTATTTAAAGTTTTGGCCGCTCTACGACCTTTCGATTTCAAATGACATTAGTGATAGTATAAAAAACCAAGCGCTTTTACAAAGATAAGTTGGTACTAAATATTGCGGTATAGAGTGCGTAAATGGTTTTCTTCCAACTATCCCTTAAGAATTTGAAAATGAAAGAAATTTTTCTGTTGTTTGAGTTAAGTTAACAATAATGGAAAACATCTGAAGAATAAAATGCAACATTTCTCTTTCGATATTAGATTTCAGTACTATTCCACAAATATGTTTTGCAGATATTGTCATTATCATTGACATCGTTCATTTTTGTGCTTGAAGTTTTGATAATGTCAAGGGTCATTTAAAAAAACAAAAAAAATGCGAAAAGAATGCAAATCCTTTGAAAAATTGTCTTGTGAACAGTAGCAGGATTTAAGTCAGACTTGGACAAGTTTTTGACTAAAATTCCTGATCAACCTTATATTCAAGTATTAGCCATATCAGCCAACTCCAATTCGTTGGTCGATCAAATAATATATATAAATAAAAGTGAAGTAAAATGAATGATCTTCTCGTCTTGAACTGGTGGGATTCTAATCGCGGTAGCGGTAAGGAAGTCTGCAAAAAAATGTTTCTTAAAAATTATACTGTCTGCATACTTGTATAACCACATCATCTAAAAACGATTCAGATTGTTTTTCATTGGACTTTTGATGTTGGTGATTGAGATGATATCACCATGCATCGTTTAAAAGTAAGCTAGTTTTCGCCCACCTGAAAAACCTTCTCAGGGATAAATAAAATTCACCCATATTAACCAGATTACTAAAAAGTCAAAAATTTCGAATCGTAAAGGAACTTGATAGTTCGTCTGCACGTAGTCCCACCCTTCCTTTACACGCTAGGCCTAATGCCGCTCGTTGAAAGCATCATATACCTAATACGGAATCAGGGTCAGAGTGAGCAGTCATTGACGGCTTTCACTAAGGATTTAATACCTTCC
The DNA here is from genome assembly GCF_007210705.1 of Tigriopus californicus. Lineage (NCBI taxonomy): Eukaryota > Metazoa > Arthropoda > Copepoda > Harpacticoida > Harpacticidae > Tigriopus > Tigriopus californicus. The sequence goes on along the minus strand of NC_081445.1, from coordinate 8,907,759 downwards.
AAGGCCTGATCCGTTCGCCGATTGTATTCATCCCCAGCGCAACTTAATCCGATGGTTGCTCTCAGATGCTCGAAACGCCCCCCATGGTGTTGCGAAGGTGGTCAAAAGCTGGCTGCTCTCATCCAATAACACTTGGAAGTATCCCACTACAGCATCGAACGGCGAAAATACTTTAGACGTTGGGGTTACTTGAGCGATGGCTTCTCTTGGCGTCCTTATTGGATGATGCGGTCTCTCAACGAACTTGTTGAGCGGGCGAAGGTCTCTGCATAGCCTGACGTCTTCTGCTGAATTTGCCTTTGGAACGACGGTTAGCCCGTAACATCCCTCTGTTGGCTCAGCCACGCTAGTAATGATTCCCCTTTCTTCTAAGCCGTCCAACTCTTGCTTCACCTTCTTCTCCAATGCTAATGGAATCGGTCTTGCTCCATTCACATAGATTGAAACCGCCTCCGCCTTAATTTTGATTTTCATGGGTGGCCCCTTTAATACAGGTAAGTGTTCCCCGTCATCAAAGACGTCTTTAAACACTTCAAGTAGGATTTCCGGTCACTTTACCAAACAAACCGACGGAAAAGTCTCAGCAATAATCCCAAGCTCCTGGCATAACTTCCTATTAATGATGGTGCCCTGATACTTGTTGGGAACAATGAATTTAGCAGCTTCTTCCTCTGACCGAGCTTCACAATGTCAAGCAGACATTCACCCAATCGTATTAATTGTCCCGCCATTCACCCCTGTTGATTAATTCCTCTTAATAAATCCCCTAGTGACCAATTTCATTAACGAAAATCAGATTTGCAGCGGTTCCACTGTCGGGAAGAACTTAGTGGTCTTCTTGCCATTTGTTGGACTCAGGAATTCCCGCTCAATTGTTTTCAACTGACAAATTGGTTCAAGTGACGACAAGCTTCCAGCAAATATTGTGGAGATGCCTGCTTTGGAGGATCCGTCTCTCCTTTCAGCTTTCTTCGTCCTGCACACCTTAGCATAATGTTCAGGCTTCTGACAGATTGCACACTTTCTATCTTTTGCTGACATCCCTCGGACTTGTGGTGTTTCTTTCCTCCACAAAATCCGCAAGAACCCATGATACTTGCATCTCTTCCCTTGGACATCGACCGGCCCCTTGTTTGCACTTTGTTGACTTTGTTCCCAGTTAGCATAGCTTGATTCCTATTTGCGATTTTATGTGATCGGCAAATCTCAATTACACGTGGCAAGGATGGAAAAGGACGCTCCTTTAGCAAATCCTTTCTTGCCTTGTCGTTACTTATGCCAACCATCAATCTGGTTACGAATTGGTGGTCTCTACAAGTTCCACATAAGTCGGCGTCAGGCGACATCTCCTCCAGAGCAAATCTATAATGATCAAATGATTCACCCTCGTCTTGGCTTCTCTGGCGAAACGTAACTCGATCTAATGAAATGTTTCTTTGAGCTCGATAATATTTCTTTAGAGATGACAGAATCAAAGTAGACTGTTTTCAACGTATCATCAAGGTTTATCCCGTTATGGGTCTCTGCTATCTGAGCAGCGTGCAGTCCCAATGCCGTTGCAAGAGCATATACCGGGACGTCCCTTGGGAATGAGAGCAGGCTATTCACTCTGGCGTTGTTGATCCATTATTTTTCCATAGCCGGAATATACGGTAATCCTCATCTTAAGGTAACGTCTAAATTGCGGAAATGTCTCCCTGGGGACTTTATTACCGGATGATTTGCCACTGGGGTCTCTAACTCTGCCATTTGGGGCCCAAGGTCTCTCTCCTTTTTCAAGGATTGTGCTTGATGTACACTTTGGATTGCAAATAACATGTTCTTGATCTCCTCCAATTGGGCTGCTTCATCAGCCTGAACTCTGGCCAGACTCTACTGCAATTCTGCTCGTAGCGTCTGCATCTGAGACTGGACTTATGACTGAAACTCGCTCCACATTTTAGATTGTCCATCTTGCTCAGTACTACATTGGTTGGTATCGGCGTTGATGTGCGCTCCCCCTTGATTGGTAACACTTGCCTGATCGGGGTCGTTCACCTCCTGGCGACGGGTCACTGTCATCCTCAAAAGGATCAACTGGGCTCTATCTAGAGACTTCTCAATCCAACACCAAAGCCCATTCACTCAGCCTTCGTGGTCAGTCTATTCGTGGTCTGGCATTAGCGGCTGCGCCATGTTTAAATAGGTAGATCAGTTTATTCTGTCCATTCTCCAAAGAAAAAAAAAACTGAACCCCCATCATGACAATAAGTTCCAGGATAAGAAATGGGTTCGTTCGGCTTGCTAATTAGATTAGATGCATTACTATGAAACACTCCTTCAAGAGTTATAGGCCTATATGTGTTAGGCGTTGCATGTACTTCTCCCCTTTCTTGAGGCGCGGAGTGACGTCACGACTGGCTGCAGAGGACAAACGAATGCTTACCACATTGCCGTCCTATCTCTGTTTCTCTGTTTACCTTGCTTTGAACTGAATTGGATTGTACAGGGATGAGAAATTATTCAAAGCCATTTTCTACCACCTGGTAGAATTTGGTGGCAGAAAATGGCAGAAATTGGTCCAAAATAAGTGGCAAAAAATGGCAGAAAATGGCAGAAAATAGAATAGTCACCTTTTTCTAGTATCTACGATCACTGCCGTTAATTTTTAAACCTACCTGCATGTAGTTTTTTACACGTTGGGATGGGTATTTTGCATCGAATGTGAGATACAACCACTAAACGTCATTGGTGTGTGATCGAGTTTGAATTTTGCCACCGCAATCGATTGGAATCAGGGAAGCCACTTGACCTAAACTTTTTAAAGTCAAAATGACGACAATTGCATTTAAAAAAAGTTATATCGCATTCAATAACCATTTTGATGAGTGTGAAAAAAAACAGTAATTGTTGTGGCTAGGCCTTGGATACTGCAAATGGTTTATGGATACTGTTAGCAATTCAGTCAACCATCAAACAGTATAAATATCAATATTTGAGGAACATTTTGCATTTCAGCCAATGCTATATCAATATGCTTTGTAGCAAAGGACACTTGAAAAACTGATCCAACCCATATGATCCTTTTTGTCTCTGACATCTTTTAGCGTCAAGATCGGCCATTCTAAGCACCGGCGGCCATTTTTGACCACCTTCTAGCAATTTCTGCCATTTTTGCCACTTTCTGCCATTTTCTGGCATTTTCTGCCAGTTTCTGCCATTTTCAGCCACTTGTGGCAGAAAGTGGCAGAAATTCGATCATCTCGATTTTTCCCATCACTGATTGTAACCCTGTGCTGCGCATTTTTTGGACTATTCTCGTCTTTAAATACTGACATTAACAGATTTGTTATGTGGTCGGAACAAAATGTTTGAATTGAATGTAGTTTGAATTTAACATATGTTGCCTGTTCTATTGCTGATGCTATATCTTATTTCGGAGGCGAGTTTCTTAGAGGTCTTAACTCGGAGTTTGGTGCTCAGACGTTATCGACTATGAAAATACGCTGACGGGGATAGTGAGTGGATGGATGACCATTCTGAGCAACGTCCAAGCCTTGACTCTGAGGTAAAAGAGTTAAAAAAAAAACAGCCTCTGGATCAGGGCAAAGAACATGCATAGCATAAAACCATTTACACATAAACAAATAAAATAGTTTATGGTTCTAAGGATCGAAGTCGTTCCCAAAAACGATTTTTTTCATACCTGCAACAGATTTTGTCAAACCTTTATTGCACTCTCTAAAAAATATTTACCCACCTTGCGCCATTGGAGCCTGGATCGGAGAAATGCGATCTACATGGCTGAACTTGTAGAGGGTTTTAATTGCAAATGCATGTTAGGATTTGAATGCCCGATGTAAAGCCAAAGGTTTGGAATGCTTTGGTCATTTCTAATTGTATTTTTTAATTGATCTTCAAATTTGCGATCGCTTTCTACTACTGTCCCAAGGTCTTTACTACAGAACGGTGGTTAAAATGGCGTATCAAGTTTTAAGGACACACCTTGGCTTTTTTCTTTATCTCGCTGAATCATTAAGGACACTTTTGATTTGATTGCTTGGTGCATTTCTACATCACACATTTGGATATTTGTGTTAAGATATAACAGGATCATCTTGCAGCTAAATCTGGCGTAAACAGGTCCATCAATAGTATAATGATTCATTCTGTGAAGGGTTATGTACTAAGCTTTGACAGGGTATAAGAGGAATCAGTCTCATATGAAGAAAAAATAAATCCGTCAACTTGATTCCAAAACATTCATCCTCGGCTTCAGCTCTTGTCCTTATTCCAATGGGTAATAAAGCAGCATAGAAATATGTAGATTGAAGACTCGAGGAACAATCAATGTAGTGGTATGATAAACAGTACGAACAAAAGGCAGCCTTCAATTCTAAGGGCCTGAGTATGATTAGTGCGGATTGAAAGATTTAAGTCTTGAAGGTTGGGTTGAATGTCGAAGCAAAATGAAGCGAGGGGAATTTGATGACGACGATGAGGGGTTCGAATGTAAATGATTACGAGTGAGCAAACCTCCATCAAGACACGCACAGTGACCACGCTGTAACTTGCTCGAGATCTAGACATTGTACATGAATCCGTTCATTTATAAACCCCGTGTCAGCATGTTTTCGATATCAGTTCATTTGTGTCTCCAGATCACCTGCTTATTCCACCACTTTTACTCTGCTGCTTGCATCGTCAATCATGCAATCTGTTGCCATCCTTGCCTTGGCATTTGGCCTCGCCACTGCCGGCACCATTAGCAACTACCCCTCTATGCCAAGTGGAGGCGGTGGCTCCGGATCTGGTGGCTATGGAGGAAGCGACGGTGGGAGTGGCGGGTATGGTGGTGGGTATGAAAAGCCCAAGTGCCGTGACGTCTACGATACTGTCCAGGAGAATCAATGCGAGCCCTACACTGAACGCGTTTGCCAAACCACCCAAAAGGAGACATGCCAGGATGTGGCTGATCAGAACTGCCGTGCCATCACCACCACCAAGCAGATCCGGAAATGCTTTGACGTGTCCGAGAACATTTGCAGCTTGAAGGAGCAGGTCAAATTCGACACGATCCAGGTTGGATTTACTGTCCAGAAATGCCGCAAGGTCAAAGGTAAGCTACTTGTGATTGGTGCCTGATCTGTATTGATGGTCCTTCCCTTCTGTTGTAGAACGTGTGTGTGATACCGTCTATGAAACCCAGATGACCACCAAGGAGGACTTTCAATGCTTGGAAATTGAGAATCCTGTGTGTGTGAACGAGGAGCGCGCCATCGTCGACAAGACTTGCCGCACCACCACCCAATTCGATTGCAAGCAGACCGGCGGTGGTTATGGTTCCGGCTCTAGCAGTGGTTATGGCTCTTCTGGCAATGCTTTCGGTTCAGACTCTTCTTCCTCTGGTGGATACGGCAGTGGATCCTCTTCATCCGGTGGTTATGGTGATAGCTCTTCATCGTCCGGCGGCTATGGTGGGGAGGTGGAACAACCCCAAGTGGTCTGCAACCGCCGCCAGGAGACCAAATGCTACGATACTCCCCGCACCGTGAATGTTCAACGTTGCACCCGCAAGGCCGAGAAGGTGTGCGAGAAGGTGACTCTGCTCAGTCCCGTGGCCCAAGAGCGACAGAACTGCCGCAACGAGGACAAGAAGGTGTGTGAATTGGAGGAACGCACTCAGCCCAAGCAGGTCAAGAACTACGTGTACACCAAGCAATGTAACCCCGTGCCCCGCCGCATGTGTGAGAACGCCGATGTGGCCCAACTGGTGCCTTCATGTGTGGCCAGTACCCGCAAGCAATGCTCTTACTCGCCCGTCGAGGCCTGCGAGGACACTCCCAAGCAACACTGCTTCAAGGTCTCCCGACAAGTTCGCCGACAGGTCTGTGATGGATCCAACGGTTCTGGCAACCAGGGCTCTGGCATGACTTCTTCCTTTGCCAATGCCATGGGCTTTGGTTCTTCTGATGGCAACGACTTCAGCTCTGGTTTCGCCTCTTCTGGATTCGGTGGTAGCAGCTCTTCTGGCAGTGCCTTCAGCTCCGGATCCCACGGTGTTGGTTCCTCTAGCTCTACCTCTGGTGGATCTACTGGATTTGAAAGTGAATATTAGTGACTCTTCTTTTATGATCTTACGCTATGAAACTTATATAATAAATATCAGACCACCAACCTTGGGATTAATAGTGGCTGTCGTCACGTCTGTAGTTTGGATGCGTAGTTTGATTATTCGAGTCATAGAAATGACCGAATACACATTGGCTTGCTTATAAATCATTAACCATCAAACCCAAGTCGGTTTTTATTTAGTTCTAAACACGTCTTCCTTTTAAGAAATTGTAAGATGAACATTGGCCGTTGATTATAGAAAGATTAGAGGACCTGGATCTCGTTTCAATTTTGAAACAGGAATCGTCCATAGATGCAGCCATTGATAAATTAGTTTCAATTTTTAAGGAAGTTTGCTCCAGTCTAGCAATCTCTGAATGTGGTTCCAAAGGTGGAACACGGACAAAAATTCCAAAAGATACGAAGACTTTGTTCAAAAAGAGTTGCAAACTAGCAAAAAGGCTGAAGAGCACTTCGAATCCAGTAATTATGGTTAGTCTCCAAAAAGGTTGGACGTAGTTCAGGGTAAGATTAAGGCCTCCGTCGAATATGACCAGTTACAAACTCAGTAAGGTGGTTCAGGAGGTCAGGTTCAATCCGAAGGCTTTTTTTCTCTTATGCGAACTCTAAGAGAAAAATGAAACACTCCGTTGGGCCTTTTGAGGTTGATGGGGCAGCCATTAACAATGTAGAGACTATGGCTAACATGCTCAGAGATCAGTTCTCTACTGTGTTTTCAACCCCGCTGGGTTCAGAAGCAACAGCTCATTGCCTTGAAGATGAGTCTGTTGAAATTGACATGGTTAGTCAAGTTGAGCGTTTAGATGATCTTGTAGTCACAGATCAAGATGCTTTAGAGGCCATTAGGGACTTGAGGTTTTCGTGCTCTCCTGGTCCTGATGGCGTGACATCTCAGTTTCTGATGAGATGCACACCGGTTCTTGCTCCTGTTTTCTCTTACTTGATGCGTTGCATCTTGGATCAGGGCAAGTTTCCATCTTCTCTAAAATTAGCTCATGTTGTTCCAATTTTTAATATTGCGAAGGTGTTTGAAAAGATCATGAAGTTCAAACTTGTTGAATTTCTTGAAGTTAATGAAGTCCTTCCTGCTAGCCAGCATGGTTTCCAGCACATTTTAGCACGGTTACACAGCTGATTGAACGTATAGAGCAGGTTATTGAGGGACTAGAGAGCCATGAATCAGTTGATGTAGTTTATCTCGACTTTGCCAAGGCCTCTGATAAGGTAGATCATGGTCTTTTAGTTAACAGGCTCCATGAGATTGGTATCCAAGTAAAGGTTCTCAATTGGTTAAGAAGTTTCATTTTTGGCAGGGAAGCAATTGGTTAAGGTTGAGAGATCCCTTAGTGACATATAGGATGTCAAGTCGGGTGTTCCTCAGGGCTCCATTTTGGGTCCTCTCCTTTTCATCATCTTCATTGCTCCGCTTCAGAAGCTTGGTAATAGTAATCCCAGTATCTCTTTCTATGCTGATGATACAAAATTGGTAGTTGATAGGAATGGTCAGAATTCCGGTTTTCTGGTAGAGGTCTTAGACCAAATCTACTCTCGGGTTGCTGCGAGTAACATGGTATTGAGTGGAATGAAATTTCGCTCAATGACCTTTGGGTCGACGCCATTGGACACTTCACTATTAGATGATTAAGGTAAGGACATTAAGCAGGTCTCATCCATGAAGGATTTAGGTGTAGTCCTCCAAGATAATGGAAAGTTCGATAAGCATATCCAGTTGAAAGTTTGAAAAGCTTTTCAAACATGTGGTTGGATATATCGCACGTTTAAGTCCAGATATAGTATCACGATGCAAACTCTGTACAAGTCGATTGTTCAGCCGCATCTTGAATATGCCTCGCCCATTTGGGCTCCAATTATTTCAACAGGTTTGCAAAAGCTCGAGCAGGTCCAAAGATGTTTGACTACGAACATTGAGGATATGAGAGAGCTATCGTATTGGGAGAGACTAGAAGAGTTGGGATTGTACAGTATCATAGAAGGTATGAAAGGTATCTGATATTATACGTCTTCAAAAGCATCCATGAGCTGTGTCCCGACCTAGGATTCAGGGTCAATTGTAGTGACCGTAGAGGCTCAACGTGAGCTTCGAGAGCATCTTCAAGCCCTCGAGAATCCAGGCTAATTAAAACAAAGAAGTCCAACTCTCTTCGTAATTCCTTGGGCTCCTTCATTGTTCAATTTGCTGCACTCAAATATTCGTAGGAGGTAGTTAGTAGGTTTCTTCTCAAGACACAGACTTTGCCTGAAGTTACCAAGTTTTTGAAAAGTCTGGCTGTTGAATTATATCGTCCACGTCCTGAGGTGGTTTGAATTTGCGTATCTCTTTCAATTAGAAATTATCAATCTATAAATGGGCCAACGAAACTACAAAAAGTAATAAATTTAATCTAAAAAAAGAATTCCCGAAGCCTAATTATTAGTATCCAAGAGTGTTTATTGAGATCGGTATAATACTTTAAAATCAGCATTTTCGTTTCTTCTATCATCTATTAGAATTTTTTTTTCGAGCACCAGTTTGACCTTTTAGAATGATCCTGGACATACGAAAAGTTTGCCCAATCAACTTTTTATTAGGTCATTAAATATTCATTGGGCACGATGTTGTCGCATTGTAAAATGGCATTGTTCTTGCAGATGTAGAAATTAGATGAGAGGAATCAGACCAAGTTGGAGCCTTGTGTTGGATCATGTCTCAAAATTCCGAAATCATGGCCAAGCACATCAAGGCCATGTGGGGCAGGCGATGTAATAAACTCATTCTTTAGTTTTTATTTAGAATAGGTTGTTCACTTGGTGGTCAATTTCGATTAAAACTGAACCAGTGATATTTAAACATCCGCTTAAGAATGATGATTAAATTTCAACCAAAAGTGCAACTTAAAACCTCAATATATCACAGGCTCCCTTCATGATTTATCGTATCTTATAAATTTTCCACTCAGACACGCATGAAACATCGTGGTGATGCATTATAGAAAGGGTATATGAGTATTGGATAATCTACCTAGCTAGTTGTTAGTTGACAGATCAGGCTACCTAATATAGGAAATGTTAAAAACTTTGGTGTTAAATACAGAATAGCTAAATCTTGACATCATTTCATTTAAATCGTTCACTAGCCAGCCTGAAAGTAGGACGATGGTATAATGTATAGGGAACACATGTTCCATCACCTTCAGATTAAAAAAATTGGTTGCTTTATGTCCCATTTCTGCCGTCAATCTGAACGGCCTTAACGGGAGGGTGCACCTTCAATCTATCGTACTCGCTAACATTGCTCATTTCTGCAACTTTCTAACTAGATTTCGTCTCTTCTAATATGTTCATCAGAAACTCATATGTAAGCATCAACTTCAATGGTTCATGATGCATCTATGGGAAGTAGAGGATGGGAAGCAGGAGGAGTGGGAGGGAGGATGCTAAACGGGTTAAGGAAGGGGGTGGGGTGGGATTAGGTTTAGGAATAGGGTCAGTTCTATAACTAGGAGACTGACTGAGCTTGTCTGTTCCTTTTTTTCGATTGTCTCCCCTCTGCGTGGACAGAGGTACACCGTATATTAAAGCACGTCCTAAGTCTCATGGACTGACGGCACATGTACGGGTGGAGAAAAGGACAATATACCTTTGAACATCCCTTCGTTTTTTATCCTTGCCTTACATGCGTCTCGTTTTTGATCAGATAGGAATGGATTGAGTAGGGCTCTGTGTCTAGAAGAGTACAAAAGTGAGATCAGCGCACCATAGCAATTCGATTTTAATTCCCTGTCCAAAACAATGAGTTTACCTAAGCCCCAGATCCAACCCAAACGTATTTACATAATATGCTCTGATTCTACGTGTCATATACGGCTTCACCTACCCTTCAGGCACCCTTTAACGTACTTGGAATGCTTCAAATGCCAGTTGTTGACCCACTTTCTATGCTTCTATTTATAAATACCTAGTTTGAATCTGGTGTTGCTGTCATTGCAGATAAGGAGGCCTGAAGAGTAATTTAAGCCTTAGATATAACTCTTAATGCACAAAAAATTACAAAAATGTGTTTGGTTTGGATCTGGGATCCATGTAAACTCAATGTTTTGGAACAAAATTGAAGGTTCAAAATAAACTGCAATGGTGCTTTGACCTCACTGTTGCACTCTTTTAATACAGAGCACTACGATTGAGTGCAAAGAGAATGAAACTATGTAAGACCAGTATTTAAATGAGTGAAATAGGCCAAGCTGTAATTTCTCTAAAATGTTTGTACAATTTGACAAGCACCCCACCCCACTATCTTTGTAAATTAACTTGAATGAAGTTTTACTCACTTCACAAACTCAGAATAGTTTATAGCTTATCAAAAATAATTGACCATTGCTACATGAGCAAACATATCTTAATTGGGATTCAGCGGCCTTACATCACAAAACAAGGTTTGCCATTGGTTGAAATTGCGGGTAAGAAAAGTCGAAGGAGCAATCAGAGTAATAACGGTTAAGTAAAAAGGCGGGAAATTCAAACTGATCGAAAATCGTCATTTTCAAGGTCGAAGTTTCACATGTTCCAGTCAATAGTTTTGTCCGAAAATGTTACTACAACACGACATTTTTGTAGCCGTTTCAGAATCAATCAAAATTAGAATCATTTTTGCATCATACTCTGGGCTAGAAGGAAAAAACCTTCAGACCAGTTCATAAATCTCAAGCTAATGTCGGCAAATTTCTTTTGTATTGTAAACTTGACGCTGGCCCGAATGCAAAAAAACTCCAAATTGCCTCATTGCAGGATTTCACAAGAGATAGTCGCATCTATCATTGAATGATCATTTATCAAACAAAAATTAGTGGCTGAGATTACTGCGAAAGAGAATGTTTTACCTAACATGACTTCACTAAAGAATTGGCCAAAAGCGAAGTTAGTCACCCTTGGAAAATGATGAATTTTCAAAGCTGTCGATTTCCAATACCTTTGTTTAGGAACCAGGTAAACAAAGACCTTTTCATAGATGCACGGAGCTTTATTGTATGGCTGTTGTGCATGTACACATGTATGAAACTGAACATGCCATCTTCCGCTTGAAACAAAATAACTGTCCATATCATGGAACAAGTTCTGGATCTCGGTTCCTTTTAGCTTGTGGCTGGTTTGGCTTGGTCTTGCTATATTGAAACAAACTTCATCAAACTAAATTGAAACCAATCATGGCTAGCTCTTCATCTAATATGCCTGGTCGGAGCCAAGTTTCTGTGATGGAAATGAATGAGACTTGCTTATCAACAGGTAGTTCCTCAAGAACCTTGATCTTTTTTTGGAAAAAGGCAATGTACATTCAGATAAAGATTCAGACAAAGCCCTTTTACGGGCTGATTGTAATTCGATGGACTAGAGTTATCAAGTCTTTGACTACACTTCTAACCTTAAAAGATCCTACTTTTGGACAAAATTCGTCGTAGGTGGAGGATGAGAGATCTTTCGAGGAGAAGACAAAGGGAAAGAGAAGGGGCAGGAACTCTGGCCGCCATTCCTTTTCATTTCAGTCATTTTGGTCCGCGGGAAGAGTCAATCAACTGAGCATGAACTTCAATGCAATTCAACAATGTGCGTCTCCAAATGTTATTACCGGGCTCAGTCAGCCCCAATAATCATTCAGTTCTCGACTTGAATACATCGTGACAAAGTCTTTTCCTTAATATTGTTTATTATGTTATTATGTTCCTATTACACAGACCAAAACACATTAATGTAAGTTAAATATATTTGTTGCTCTTGGGTTATATATGTGACAGGTACACATTCTTAGGTTAGTGAGTATTACATGGTCTCAATGAACCCTAATTGTCTAGCTCAATCAAGTTATAATCATCAAAACAGTTCAGGGTACAAGTTCACTTTGACACATGGTTGAGGTTCGTGGGTGTGGCTTGGTTGTTCATTATCTTGATATTTAATGATTGATTCCAGCATATTAACGATAGTTCGAGGATCAACTTTGATCTCTCTGTTTGGAGGAATGGCTCTCTTCTATTGAAAACCATTAGGGAAGAAGAGCTTCAAGTTTATGTCATTTGAATTCTTCATTAGATTGCAGTTTTCTCACAGAACTTCAATGTTCGTCCACCGCCATTTTTGAATGGTGTTGACAATTTTGACGTGAACTTTTTCATTGTTCCCTACTGTCATTTCAGTTTTCGATTTGCTTTTCACTACACTACACGTATTAAGTATCAAATTTCAGCCAAACTAAGCACCAATATAATCCACTTGTTCTCTTTTTCAATGATTTCTTGAACCAGTGTCAATCGTTTTTGCACTAGCATTTACCGACTTCAGTGCTGCCAGGTCGCGACAGGCTAAAAACGCCTGATGACCCCCAAAAGCGCCAATTCAAGACGTTCACCGCCAAATATATCTTTAAAAAGCGCCCGAAAAACGCCAGATATTCTCCAAGTATTCTAGGGCACTTCAATGTACAATCAGATGCTTTTCTGCTTGAGTTGAATTTCCTGGCTTTCCGTTAACTATTTGTGTCATTCACAGAACTTGCTATTACCAATGACTATTATAACCAGACATTTTAAGATTGTGGAGCGTAAATTAGCAGAGTTGCAGATATTTTACCCTACTCTGTGGATGTCACAATTCAACTACTTTGAAGCATTACATCTCATAAAGCAAAACTATGGTTCATAGTTTTTAGTGGTTTTTATTGTTTGAACATTTTTCACACATAAAAATGTGAGTGATGTGGCATCTGCCGAAAATCATAGTCCACCTTCAAGCATCTTAGAATCTATGACACAAAAAGTTTTTCAACTCTGAAAGCTTTCATAATGGCCTTGCATGTTTGTCTATGGTTTGGATTTTCGAAAGAGGGGGGAACAGGATAGGGACATTTTTGTAATGCCGAAACAAGTGAAAATTGTGTTTTTTTGACCATACCTTGATTTCAGTAAAACAATACATTGCCGTTTTGTCCAAAATTGTGCCACATCTTATGCATTTATTGAAGAAGACACTGATTGCCTCTGAAGTTGAAAACATGAACTTGAAAACCCTGAAAACCTCTATTGAAACAGTGCCGTATGTACTCTGTTTGCACTAAAGGCATATCTATGTCAATTCTAGAGAGATGAATTGATGATCATACAAGTGATGGATGATTCACAATTGAAACGCATCAATTTGTGCCCAAAAGTTTGCTTAATAATAATCAATTGCTCTGAAGTATGAAACTGAAAGTGCGATGACATAAAATTGCCGATGCACAACCTGCATTCTTGCAAAGCATCATCAAAGCTTTGGAAAAATTTGCCAATTCCTTTGAATTTGGTGAAAAAACGCCTAAGATAAGTAAAAAACACCAACAACCCACCTAAATCAGCCTATCCGTCATTGTAGAAAATTTTCCCGCCGCACAAAGTTAAAAAAGGTCAGAAAACGGTCAGATTCATCTTCCCCGCCAAAAGAAAAATCTCCCCAGACAGAATTTAAAAACGCCAGAAGTAGCAAAATCTGGCGGGCTAAACCGCCATCTGGCAGCACTGACCGACTCAGAGTCTTGTTGATATCAATATGTTTTGACGTCTTGATATCTGATCTACTGCTACCAAATAATCAAACAAGAAGAAATGTACGAACAAAGTTATTCCATGGGTGGTTAACATATATATGAAATATTGGGAGTAAATACTCTTGTGCATTCTTCAACTTCTGTTATTGTATACTTCAGATCTGGTAAAATGATATTCTTGCTTTGAAATGCTCTCAAAGGACTTTTGCGCAAGCAAAACCAAAGACACAAGCAATGGTAGCACTTATAATTACTTCTAAGTCTTGAGACGAGTTTGTTTCAACTGCCTTTTATTGTTGTCTTAAAAGCACCGATCTACAGGAAAACTAGATTTTGGAGTAATGGATTGTATGATTATAGGGACATTACACTCCCGGACAAGAAAAAAAAAGAGGACCCAAGACTGTTCTGGTTCTCAGCCCTGGTGAGAGAGGAATCGCCGATTAGTTAGAATCCGTAATGAAATTCTCGAAGTAACTGAGCTTGCTCAACGGTCTTCGAATCATCTTCTTGGTCTTTGATGTTTGAATAGTGGCAGATCTAATTTGATTATCGCGCCCAGTATGAAGTTCTATTATCCTTCCGTAAGACCATTGGTTTCTTGAAGCTTGATCATCGTGCAATAAAACAAGATCACCTTTTGAGAGTTTCAAGTTTGGTTTGTCAGACCACTTTTTCGTAGTTTGGAGATCTAGGAGGTAGAGATTCTTCCATCGTTGCCAAAATTGGTTTAAAATCCGTCTTCGGTGCAACCATTTCCGAGTGAGGGGTGAATCTGAAACCCTATTTGAATTATCAGGAAGCATGTATAATGGTCGGCCGTTGACAAGATCAAATGGTGTAACTGGAATATCTTCTGTGGCTTGGTCGGAAACGAAACCTAGAGGCCGGGCGTTTAGAATCCCTTCACATTCCGCAAGAATATTTTCCAAGGCGCGAAATGATAGTGTTTGTCTTCCAAGCGTGGGCCTCAGAGCTCTCTTTACTTCTCGGATCAATCTTTCCGAGAGCGCATTTGTCCATGGGGCAAGCTCTGTGGAGAAGTGCCACTCAATGGTTCGCATTTTGGGATCTCGGCGGGTTTCGTCTCGTTGCAGATTGTGATAGAGTTGTCGTAACTCGCGGTTGGCCTTTATAAAAACTTTGGCATTGTCACTTAGAACGGAACGAGGAACCCCCCTGCGAGCAACAAAGCGTCTCAGGGCACCCAAAAAGGTAGCAGCGGTTCCATCTTCGAGAAGCTCCAAATGGATAGCACGTGTATGAAAGCAAGTAAAAATACAACCGAATGCCTTCTTGGAATCATGAGGACAATCACTAAATTCACAACTGTGAGTGGTTATCATTGGACCAAAGAAATCCAAGGACACGTGTTCAAACGCACTGGGTTCTTCAGATCTTTCAGGTGGAAGTGGAGCCATGACAGGCTGAATTTTTGTGGGCTTGAGGCAACGTGTGGATGGACAGGTGTGAAGTATCTTGCGCAACTCTCGTCGAGTACCAACCAACCAATGATGTTGTCGCACCAGTGACATTGTTAACCTGGCACTAGCATGAAAATTTGAAACATGAATGTGTAACACATATTTACGAGTTATGGGATGTTTCGGTAAAATTATTGGATGAGTAGATCGATAAGGTAGGTTTGCATAGTCCAGCCTCGAGGTCATGGTTAATGTATTGTTCTGGAGCGTCGGCAATAAAGATTTGATTGGCGACGACGAAGACACGTTCTTGCCGAATTGTAAGGCATTAATTTCCTCCAAATACACAGACCGTTGAGCGATTTGAAACCAAATAACTTCGGATGTTCTAAATTCATCCGGAGAAATCAATGAGGTTTTCGGCATTTGTTGACCTCGAGATGATTTAATGAATCTCTGCACGTATGACATCGTACTTACGATGGACCCCCAAGAAGAAAAACGCTCAAATAAAGTTTGGAAGGGGAAGCGAGGAATTGTGTTATTTGTTGACAACGAAGTCTTGGTGATCGAATCCAGGGATGTTAAGCTAACATTGGCAGGGGTTTCGGACGCGGAATCAAGATTCATTGGCCAATGGGCTGGTTCTTGAGTGAGAAATTTGGGTCCATTCCACCACAAATCACTATGATGCAAAGCCAAGGCACTTATCCCTCTACTGCAAAGGTCTGCAGGATTTTCATGGGAAGGTATCCAGTTCCAGTCCAACGAAGAGCTACCGTCCAGAATGAGTTTGATCTTACTACCTACTGCTCTTTTGTGGCCAAGGTGTCCCTTTTTAATTCGCCAAAAGTTAATCTGAGAGTCTGTGAAGTAGTGAAGTTGAGGGACCGATAAGACTGTGTTGACATAAGTGGCGATTTGAATTGATAAGACAGCTGCAAGTAGTTCCAGCTCCACGATAGTAACGGGAGATTTTCGCTTATTGAGGCTAAGTGGTTTCACTCGAGTCTTGGCGAATACAAGACGTGACTGTAGATTATTTTGTCCATCAGATGAGACGAGATAGATGCAGCACCCATATGCTAAGATGCTTGCATCGCAAAACACTGCTAAAAAATTGGGATCATGTTTATTGGGAAGGATGCATCTAGGAGGGTTGATTGCTTGTAGATCTGGTATTTCCATACGGAAATTGTGGAAGCCTTTGGCAATTTTGGGAGTAAGTTGTTCATTCCATGACAGTTTTTCCAGCCAAATCTCTTGGAACAGAATCTTTCCCTTAATCACAAAAGGAGAAATAAGTCCTAAAGGGTCGAATAATGTTGCTATCATGGATAGAGCGCTCGCAACTGTAAAAGCTTCCTGAGGTAACTCTTCGATCTTGAATGAGAAGGTAAACGTATCATTGTGTGTGTTCCAGCTACACCCTAGAACTTTCGAAGTGGATTCGAGACTCCTATCTGCCAATGGGATGTGATTTAAAATTGCAGGATTGTTGGAGAGCCATTTATGAGGACGCATACCTGCGCTCATGAAGAGATCGCGAATCTGATTTACTAGTTTCGTAGCATCTGAAACGTTGCGCGCACCCGAAGGGAGGTCGTCTACATACATGTTTGAAAGAACCGCAGCCGAAGCTTGGGGGAATAGGGCAGCATTTTGGCGTGCGTGTTCTTGCACCACCCATATTGACTGAAAAGGGCTGGAAACTATTCCAAACGTGACCACTTTCATGCGCATAATGGTGATTTCTGAGTCTCCAAGGAATTGCCATACAAATCTAAGATAGTCGCGATCCTTTTCTCTCATGGCGATTTGCAAGAACATCTTTTCCAGATCGAGAGAGAAAGCAACGGGATGTTGTCGAAATTGGATGAGCACTTGACCAATATCCGGTATGAGATTAGGTCCGGTGTGGAGAAAGTCGTTCATACTTAAGCCAGATTGAGCGTCTTTACTAGCCGCATTATGGACAATGCGACACTTGGTCGTTAAACTTGAAGACCGGATGACTGGATGTGTTTCGAGATAATATCTGTCTTTGGTTCGGTTTTTATCATCCACTACTTCTGCAAATTTTCCATCCAAGAACGCTTGATAGGCGGAGTTCACTTGCTCGATGTTGCCACTGGCAACGGATCTCTTTTGTACAGAACGCATGACTGCCAGTGATTTTTTTAAATTGTCTTCGGACGTAAATGGTTTTTTCCACAATAGACCAGTTGTCCACTTATTTTTCTCGCGGTCGAAAGATGACACCTCTTGAATCTGTGCAATGGCATCTTCTTCTTCCAATGTGAACTTTGAATCAGTCACCTCTGACTTTAAACCGAGTCTTTCAATGGACCAAAATTCTTTCAGATCATCGCACATTGGGACTGTTGTTTTGTAACTGTAGAATACATTGGTTTGTGTTAAGTTGGAATTAGGAGGCATTGCGCCAATAAGTGTATAACCCAAGCGAGTCCTTTGGGCGCCAGGTTCATCTAATGCTCCCAAGATTGGAGAATCCATCATAAGATGCGAGTACAAGGGCTCCCCGATCATGACGTCGGGCACAAGATGGGTTTTCATGGGATAGGACTCGGTAAAGTCGATACCTTTCAAATGCGTGTATTTTTGCGTGGAAAATGATATGCGACGAATTTGTCCAGATATTTGAGGAACTGTACAAGCTCTGATGGTTGGAGTTTGATAAGACCCGTCAATCGATCTCAAGGCAAACGAAACTTCTTTTTGATTATAGAAGCTCGTGATTTTGTTTCCAGAAGTGCACATTCTCAGAGTTTGAGATTTGCCGGATAAGCCTAAGTCCTCCGCCACCCCCTTTCGGATTAGGGGTACTTCTGACCAAGAGTCCAATATGACACGAACTATGCGTGTTTCTCCTGAGGGAGAAACGAGAAATGCCAAAAGGGATTTGCATATTGCCGTGCAAGATGGCTTGAACATTTGGGTTGTTTGGCAAATGGGAGGGATCACTTCTGTCCCCGATGGGGCTTCTTCACCGGTATCTGAATAATCCAGGTGCTGAGACTGATGAGACTTAAATTGAGTGTCTCCACGATTGTCGTAATGAACAAATTTGGTGTGCAACTTTCCGCAATTGTTGATGGGGCAAGGTTTTCTCCGACAATTTTTTGCTAAATGTCCAGGATTATAACAAAGATGGCACAAACCTTGGTCGTTGACTTTCTGGAGGATTGTAGCACGATCCATGGTAAAAAGATCTGGACAAAGAGTGGAATAGTGCTTTTCATTACAAAAGGAACACGACCTTTGTGTTACGGTAAATGAGTTTGGGAGAACAGGATCTTTTTTGGTTGGCGCCGACTTATTTTGCGAGTTCGGTAGTGGGGAAGAAATCTGTTCGATCTGCTCCAATTGGTTCTCAAGAAATCGGAACAAATTTTCCAATGATGGCGTTTTAGGATTGTCAAATCTAGATTTGTTATTGATCCAAGTTTTGTGAATACTTGCATCGAACTGTTTTTCACATAACATGACAAACAGAACATCCGCTTACTCTTCTTTTGTTATATCGAGTGAAGTGAGCCGTTGATTACATCCGCGTGCCAAAGCCAAAAATGTTTTGATTGAGGATGCGTTGCTGACTAATTGAGGGAGTGTGAAGAGTTGGGTAACAATCTGTCGTACTTGTAACGATGGTTTGTTGTATATCCTTTTTAAGATGTCCAGGGCAGCAACTAGACTGTCTTCATGTGGAGGCAACTGGACAATGAAAGATCGGGCTTCGCCCTCTAGCACCCGCTTCAGGGCTGAGAACATTTGTATTTTAGATTTCCCGATCGATTCCATCTTTTGCTCTGCTAGCTCCCAATTACTTAAAAAGGCAGAGAATTGTGAAATGTCGGATCCATCAAAGACCTCCACCTCCTTGAAGATATCGAAGGTTAGATGAGCCACAAAGTCTAAGTGATTACCTTGTCCGGAGGAACTGTGCTCCGATGAGCTCGCCAGTAGTTGGCCATTATCATCCGATATAGGAAATTTGATGCGGAAGTCTCTTTTGGCTTTGGCAACATCCCGCATGATCGGTAGCAAGTAATCATCGCATTTGTCTATTTCATCTCCGGAGAGCAGCTCCTCACACCAATCCCGTTTAGTTTGAAGGGCTTGGAAAGACCGTTCTAGATCGTTAAGACCCTCATTCACAGTGTTGAAATCATATGTGTTATCCTCGAGCATCTCTTGCAGTAAGTTCAATTGGCGATTGAAAATCCTTCGAGGGTTAGCAAGAAGGCGACAGCGTGATTGAAATGTATCATTGGAATCGATAACGGGCACAATTGTTGGAATTTCGCCATGGCGAGCACTTTTTTCCGTGAGTTTCGGAGACTGATCCATAATTGGCAACAAGGGCTGGCTTACTTAACAATGATCTGCAATCGTGTAGTGAGTCAAGAATGAGTAGAGAGAGAAATAGCGATAGGTGACGACAATGAGGTGTCGAACAAAGCACCAGGGTTAGTTGACCTGCAAGAATAAGCACCTGACAGCGAGCCCCAAGGGAGAAACACACGTTGGACTCTGTCAGGAGTAGCACCAAAAGCACCACGTACAAATCACTTTTTTCGGAATCGAAGGACCATATAATTACTTCTAAGTCTTGAGACGAGTTTGTTTCAACTGCCTTTTATTGTTGTCTTAAAAGCACCGATCTACAGGAAAACTAGATTTTGGAGTAATGGATTGTATGATTA
>NC_081445.1:8856215-8887876 GCF_007210705.1 Tigriopus californicus | reverse complement strand
TCAAAATCCAACTGTCCAATTCTCGGATGGATATAAATGATGCAAAACAGAAATGACCTCTGCCATTAGACCGCTATCGGTTTCTATCACTTGCTGGTCCATTCAACAAATAAAAATTTGTTAACGCAACTTATTTCAACCTTTAGACTTCCATCGCAATAGCCGAGAAAGCTTACCAAGCCATTCGTCAAACTTCCAATATTTGTTAACCTCCATCAAGGAAACTTTAACTCGAGTTGCAGGCGATTTTTGAACTTCGAAAATATCCAAGAATTGATTGATAGGAACCCAATTTTTTCCAATGGTAAATCTAATCCCTTGCATTGACTCCATTTTAGGTGAAGTCCGTCATGACTTTAGAGCGTCCGAACGTGTTGGTTCATAAAATGCAGGGTACGAATGGTGGCAAGGATTCCATTTGTTGGCGTGAGTTCTTCGATGACAAAATGAAATGCACCTGTCAGGTGGACGACATTTCTACTGTTCGAATGTATGATCGTGTCAAGCCGTAATGAATCGCTGAAGGTTCGATTTCAACTCCCGCAAGCTGAAGTCTTCGATTGCCCACCCGTTTTAGATGATAGTGATAAAAGTAATAGTGAAATACACGCATTAGTAAATCTAAATTTATTGAAAGATTGGTTGCCGAGATTCGAGCCAATGAATTGGTTTTCTAAAGATCTTTAAAGCTAACACTAGCTACACTTATATCTTATGAATTGCGATCACTCAATGCAGGTTTATCATATGACAAAAGACATTTCTTTTAAGATTAGTCGTCCCATTCATCGTCGTCCTCGTCTACATCATCTTCATCTTCACTCGACGAGAACCTCAAGGCTCCTGAACGCTCCTGCAAAGCTTTCTGGAGCATGCCAGCAATCCCCGGAGCACTCTCCGGTAACGACGAATTGGCACTCGCAATGGAATCCATATCCACTTTCTTGAGCGTTACGCCACTCCGGATCTGATCCAAAAGCACGTTCCTCGTGTCCGCCGGTTTGACTTTTTCCTTTTCGGTCACCTTCTTCAAACCCGCTCCTCCCTTTCGAATTTCGTCCATCAGAGCGCCGCGCACTTCGTTCACAGGAGGAAGTGAAGGAGGGGAAGGAGGTGAGAGTCCGTCTGATCCTACGATCGGCGCTGGTTGACTGCGGGATTGGGGAGGTGGTGGCGGGGGAGGAACCGGGGGCGGGGGAGGCGGTGGCGGAGGAGGGGGTGGAGGAGCAGCTGGAGCCGTTCCCATGATCGAATGGGATTGCGAAGGAGGAGGAGGAGGAGGCAACGGTGCCATACCTTTATTGAGTGGGGGAGCCGGGGCATTTCGCAATGATGTAGTCCTATTGGGCGGGGGCACCATAGGTGGTGCTTGTTCCGGGACTGTCTTAGGAGGTGTGGCTTGAACCTTGCTGGGCGGTGGAGGTCGGTTCATGGAACTCTGTCGAGGAGGTGGAGCGGGAGGCGGCGCTTGATTGGCCAGGTTATTCGCGGCTTCATCACGTCGCTCCACCTCCAACATGGCAGCCTCAATGCCCCCGTGTTTGTCAATAAAATCATAGATGAAGTCCCGCGTCTCCTTGTCCTGCAACTCGAGCTCGCTCACGCCGGCTTTGGAGAAGAATTGCTTCAACTTATTATCCACGTTCTCCAAATCAAACCCTCGATTTGGATCCCAACCTACGTGACTGATATGCTGGAAATTGGTGGGCAAACTGATGTCTTCTTTCTTGAGCTTCCGGCGTTCGCCCTTCTTCTTGAACTTGTTCGACGCCTGAACCGAAGTGCTAGCCAGGCCCAAAGTGGGAGTGGCCACGGTCACACCCATGGAGGACGTGCCATTTATCAAACCCGGACCCGAGTTCGGCGCCGGCATGGCCGACATGGAACTCGGAGGTGGGGGAGGAGGACCCAAATTTCCCATGCTCACCGGAGGTCCATTCTGATGACTCATGCGTTTGTGGGCGTTCTTTCGCTCTCGTCTTTGTCGTCGCTCCACCAACTTATTTTCAACCGAAGTGTGAAAATATTGAGCCTCACTCTCATCGGCAAAATTCAGCCCCACTTGACAGTCATCGGCCTCGAACGTGTGGAAATAGCTGCGTGGTGTCTTATATCGGAACTGATTGTACAATTCCTGATCAAAAACCAACATGCGTCGATCCATATCATAGATGCGGATGAAGTAAGACCGCAAGGCATTGTCCTTGACGAAACACGCCACACCGCAAGATCGCTTATTCCATCGGTGGTGCGCAGGTGCTTCGCTCATGTAAATCTGGACCACGGCCGTGGACAACGAGATGCAACGTGAGCCCAATAAGGCGAATAATTGTCGGTTCTCGTCAGTGGTGAGTAGAATCGAGGCGTGGCTCTGTTTACCACTGGCCACGGAGGCCGAGCCGCCATTAGCCGAGGCTGTCATGATGTCCCAGTCCCACCCCACCCACTTAGATCAAAGACATGCCTAGCTATCTGAACATCTAGAAAAGGGACGGTGACTTTCAACACCCGAGATTCACGGAAACATGATGCTAGTAATACTCAATCGGCGAGTGACACATTCACTGAGTGGAGATTTATTCCCACACAGGAACTCCTTCAGAATGATGTGGTCAGGTGATCAGTGATCACTTTCCCCCTTTGGGCCACCCTGCCATCCCGAAAGTGGCCAAGTAAGCTCACATCTCCAGCCAAGAGAGCGAACCAAGCTGGCCAGACGTGCCAGTTTGAGGATCTGAAAGGAGGAGGAGGATTCCAAAGCTTCAAAGCTTAAGAAGTCCACGTTCAAGTTGGCTGGCCTTTCGCTCAGGGATGCTAACTTGAAAGTCGGGTCCAAATCGGGGTAAAGTTATTAACGGAGGGAATTTGATAAATGATTTTTAGTGTCGATTATTGGATGACTGGGAGGATTAAGGGAGATTGTTGGGTTGAGGGGAGGTCATTGGGGTCGGGATGAGAAGTTTGCGTGAGTGTTTGGAAGCTATTTGGCAGCTCTGATAAAAGGGCTCGGCTTCAGGGTGATGAATGGATCGAAAACAGAGACGCTTGGAGTTTTCAGTGTTTGAAAATAACGTTAATCAAATGTGGATGCAACTGCCAATAGATGAGCTCGATATTTCAAAATATAGTATTTTTACACTTGGTCAATGTCATTCTTGAGGTAAAGTAAGTCTTTTGTCCAATACGAGTTGCGGTTTAAATAGAAAAATCCATGTTGGCAGATTGTATCCTAGTCACGTTACAACCAAATCTTGATGACAAAATCACTGATCTTTAAACTAAGGACCAAAGATGATTTTGGGCGAGTTTTGTTTTTGAGGTATGATAAAATGTGCCTAAAACAATGTTTCAATAGAAAATCAAATGGCATTCACGACATTTGTCGACAAAGACGTGACCAGAGAGGAAATGTTTAGGTAGCATTGTCAAGATTGCATTGGCATTATCCAACTTTTATCATCCTGAAACTTCTCAAATATTTTGCTTTAAGATAGGTTATGATTTGCTCAACTCCCATTTCTCTATCAATGTGCCATTTGAACGCCAAGTCACAGTATTTTGCTAAATATCCATGCACGTTCGTGGTAAGGTTGAACAATGGTAAGGAATTAAGGTTGCGCTTTGTTTGAAAACAAACATGTGAGGCTAAAGACCGTCTTTCGGCGAAGTAGTTGATCATTTCTTTTGAAAAATGAGTGCGGTCAACACATCCAGCGAGGAGCCCACCTACACGGACGAGGATTTCCTCAAGACACGTCTACTTATCGACGGAGATGGCACGGGTGACGATCGAAGGCTTAATACCCTCCACAAGGTGACCCCAATCTTTGACTTATATTTCATGGGCACTGAACAAATTCTTGTCATACTCACTGTGAAATCAATTACGAGCAGGGCATTAGTAACGAAATAACAAGCAACGAAATTGCAGTAATTCGTTCCTTTTCTCGAAAAAGGAACTGTAATTGCATTAAATTTTAACATTGTGTAATTGTAACGACCCAAAATCTACAGAAATTACTCCTTACTCGTTCCTTTTTCAGCTTTCAGAATGGCCTTTAATTTTTTGTTTATCTCGTGACAGCTGAGGAAACTTATAGCTCGACAGAAATTGCCATTTTTACTAATTCCATCTAACATATTTTTATGATCAAAGAAAGTCAGGGTTGAAAATTGTGTTTGCTCTTAACCGCTGTGAAAGTGTTATTGGTTTTGAATCTTGTTGCATTTGCTACTTTAGTGTTTACATCTTCTCAATCTAATTCCGTTGGCCTCAAGCACGGAAAATGTCTCCTTGGCTTGAATATGATACTTCAAATTTCCAAAACCTCCTCACTTCACTTCACTTCCCTTAAGGACTTCTTACAATAACGCTTTACCGACTTCACAATGTCTAATACTGTTTTCCATCATGAATTTTGCGACATTGTTTCAAACCTTTAACAATTATTATCCCATCCAGGGTCCCAATCTTGACTCCTCAAAGTATTATGATGCAATAAATTTTGAACAATTATATCAAAGTTAAAAGTAATTGTAACGAGCAACGCTATTACATTTTTTCCGAGTAATGATTGTGTAAAGAATTACTATTTTTAACTAATGTAACTGTAACTGTAATCCGTTCCTTTTGTTGAGAAACGACTAATGCCTTGATTACAAGTCGACCATTTTATGGCTTAGACCATTTTGGGATTTTCCATTGTTAAACATATTTGTATCATGTTTACACAACTACTTAATATTTATTTTTTGCTCCATGACGTTACCAAGAGTCACGTTAAAGAGAATCAACATAATGCAGGAATACTCATTCAGATCGTTCAACGGCCTCATAGAAGCCTGTGAAGAGCGAAATGAATTTACTTGGCTGAAAATGCTTCTTTGCTTCAACTTTTTTCCATACTCGGCTGGTCTCAACACTGTCGTTCCCCGTTCATCTTTTGGCTTTACATACCTCATGGTGTGTCCTTTACATATAAAATGTGTTCCTTTAATTTTGAAAACCTTCAAAAATATGTTCTATTTACTATGCTTTTAGATTCTAGATTTTTAAAAATGATTGTGAGAGGAAAATCGATTCGACTATTCAAAAATATTTATAGATTCACACATTTTTAATAAAAGACGAAACCATTTCGGCTGTCAGCAGATTTGAATTAAAAACAGACACAAAATGATTAAAGCTGTTTCACTTTCTATTCTTTTGGTGGTAGTGTCTAATGTTGAGCCTTCCGGTTAGCGATCTAGATTAGCAACTATCACATGATTTTTTTGCAATTTCGACGGAGAATGTCATTCTCCTGTATCAGAGCGATTCTCTGTCTTTAGTCATTGATTACAGCCATCCCTAAAAGAAAGTTTCCTTTACCAGAAGGATCTGCCTGATGAGAGGAACCTAACTAACCACTACATGATCACTGCAAACCCAATTAAAGATATTGTCTTTAAAAGTGAAGTAGTGTTTTTGTCCTCTGATGGCGGATTTTTCAAAAAGAAATATCCCTTAAGTTGCCTTTTTTAACATTCTATAGAACGTCTAGAAGACCTAACCATTATTGAAGACATCTTTAACAACATTTCTCTCCAGCTTATCCTAAAATTCTCTCATATGGACGATGACGATCCCGAAGACGTGAAAAAGCAATATGAACGGATCATGACGCTCTTGGCCACATGTCAATGGGTGGATCAAAGAACCAAGTTGGTTCAAGCCATGAACAAGACCGAGATGTCCAAATGCGACAAGGTCTACGACCAAATCAGCCATGCCATTGCCGAGGCCCAATTGAACATTGAACATGAGCGGGATGACCTCATTCAAGCTCGGAAGATCCGGAAGAATCGCATGGAGTACGACGCTTTAGCCAAGGTATAGATTGTCATTCTGAATGAATGGATTCTCAGTGTTACTAATAATATGAGTTTGTTTTTGTGTAGGAAATATGCAAAAATCCGGATCGAAATACCACGGGTAAGAAGTTAGAGGAGATCCAAGCCGAGATCAACACGCTCAGGTTGATGGAAGATGCTTTGGATGAGAAACTCGAGATGAGGAAGAAGCAATTCCACGTGTTGGTTCACTCCATTCATGAGCTTCAGCGGCTTTTGGACGTGGATAACGAGGATTATTTGGCTCCTGTCATGGAAAGCAAGACGAAGGCTGATATCCTGAACACCAGCAACGTTTCTTCGAATGACGAATCGTCTCCTATGGAGGCTTCTTGAGTGTTGACAATGATTTCATTAATAAATGTATTGAAGCGTCACGACATTCAGATGCTCAAAAGAACAACCAATATAATATTCGTGGCTTATCAAAGCGCCCAGTTTGAGTTTTCCCCAACTTTTCCTTCTGGAAAATGAGGCTATGGAGAAACTCCCCTTTCATTCAAAAGGCATTCCGTTTTCCCCAAAATTGCAATTCTAAAACAAGCACAGACTTTGTCATCATGCAAACCATTAGGAAATTATTATTATAATTCAGATTTACGCTTAAAGAGTATTGACGGCTTTGATAAGAAAGTCGGTTTTTGTCAATATTTCGTAACTGTTAGAAGTAGCATATAACCGCTGATCATATCCATAGACAGAACCATATTGATACGGACTTTAACACTTTCATATTTTAAAGGCTCTGGGGATCGCAAACAAAGGCCACCATATCTTCATAGAATTCCATTTTGGAATTTTGTTAAGTTACTGTTTCTGTATGAAATTGCCATTGTTATCATACCAATTTAATTCATTGTCGTTATTTGCGGTAGCCCTGTAATGCCCAAATGGTTTCAATTGATCTAGTTTTATCCAAAAAAAACCGTTAGCCATTCCATGTGTTTTTATCGGACAAACATTTGTGCGATTTCTTCACTCAATAAATATCCCTAATCAAGAGCAAAGAGTTCAGTCTCGTTCTCAGTTTCAAAGTGGTTGCCACTATGTTGCTTTCCCTTTGAGAGTGGTCTACAACGAAATCAATTTTCAAACATGGTTCAAAACCATATAAAAGCTTGTGTTTTAACACTATCAATTTTATATCATGTTCCCTTGGGGTCCACTTACACCAGGTAAGAGCTACCTTCGGGGTCATCTTAACATTACAAAAAGGCCACATGTCTCTCCCAATCTGCAGTTCATCCCAAAGCCAAGAGACAAGTCATTTCTCCCATAAAAGGACTATCTATCCTGGAGGTAATGGGTAGTCGGAATACATAACTTTGGGGCAACTAATTAGCGTTCAATTACTCTTTTACATAAAGGTTGCACGGATGTTCCATCAGCACCACATAACTCGGACATGAGATGCTCCGTGGTGTTTGGTTGTAAAGTCGAGTGCAACCAGGGATTTGCCGCGCCAAACGGGAAGTCTTCTTTTGAACTAAAATGTCGCGATAGGGTTTGGGAGGACCGTTTCAACGAGTTCAATGGAGAAATTCCACATTGTCAGGGTAATTTGATGCACCTTCTATAACAAGCAGCGAAAATTTCATTTTCGTGCTTAAAAAAGTGAAAGAGATGATGTTGGAAGTTATAGCAACATGTACATTTATATATTTCATGTGTTGTTGTTGTTCGAAAAAAAATTACTTTGTTTACTTCTTGAGCGTCCAAAAGGACTATTGAACAAATAAAAAAAATGCTACAAATCTTAAGGAAATACTTAAAAGTTAATCTTGCATGTTGATTGAAAATAGTCTTGATATTTTGTTACTAAAACTCCCCTTTGAAAAAGTGTATCAGCAACTTTCTGTTCCAATTGCTGTTGGCAATACATTATATATATTTTTTTGTTCAAACCCTTTTTTGTTGTTTGCACATGGTAGATAAAGTAAGTAATTATAACCCAAATAAGCCAATCTTTTATGTCTCTCCTTTTTCAACGGTCACTCCAAATTCGCTTTTTCCATTTTTCTATTTTCAGCTTTGTGCAATCCGCCTTGTCAAAACCGTGGTATTTGCATGGGCCCTAACCAATGCCATTGTCCAGGCAATTTTGAAGGCCCCTTGTGTGAGATTGAAAAAGCCCATCCTTGCTTATCTCGGCCTCCCACCCCACGTGGAGCCCGGGTGTATTGCAATCAAACGTAAGAACAACGAATAATCCTAGTTCCAAATTACAATAGAGCTCATAAATATTGTTCCAGGTCATGCCAAGTCAATTGTATGCCTCACCACCAATTTCCCAATGGTGAGACCGAAACAAAACTGACCTGCATGGACGGGAAATGGAGGATTGAAGGAACGGAAAGCGGTCAAGTTGACAACTGCGATCGTAAGTAACGGAAATCGATTTCAAAAACAGTGTGACCATTCCCTGCCTCTTTAAAATGATACCTTTTGCAAATGATAGCCATTTGTGATCCTCCATGCAAAAATGGTGGCTTTTGTCTTTCCTACAACCAATGCCAATGCCCAGAAGACTCCAAAGGTCTTCAATGTCAATACAGTGAGTCTTTGAAGATATCGAATACAACAACCGCTTGCTAAAAGCCAGAAATATCTTTTCAGGAGCTTCTAACTGTAAGCCGGAATTGATGGAGTTTAATGGAGGTTACAATTGCACTGGCACACAAACCTCTTTCACGTGTGTCGTCTATTGTCCGAATGGCATTGACTTTGAGCATCCACCTGCGCCAGTTTACACGTGCGATTATGCCAGTGGCACATTTGAGCCAATGCCAGTCCCCGATTGTGATTATGGCCACGGAGTCCAAGTGATCCGGACTAAGAAAACGGTCAAGAAGCGATATCGAACCCATGTTCAGCAAAGTGGATCCTATCTGAATTGGACTTGGGTCTTGGAAGGTAAAGACTTCGCTTGAGGAGGTCTGAAAAGACATGGAAGCATTATTAAATGTTGTTATGGGCTTCCAGGAAATGCGATGAAGCGTCATTGGAAATCCAGTTTGGGTCGCACTTGGATCTTAGATCAAGGCCTACAGAAGACGGGCGAATCAGATTACCAAGAGGCCCAAGGAAACATCTATAACGAAGATGGAGAGGTTAATCTCAATCTTTTGAAGCGATACACCCGAAATATTCAAGCGGGAGGTTGGTGGTTCGGTTGGGGAGTTTCGCAACAATCATTTCCTACCATTGAAGGTTAGTAATACTCGTATATTGTCGCTTATATATAAACCGGAACAAACATATCATGCTTTTAACCACATTATAGGAACTGACAATGAAGAGCTTTTGTTTTTAATGTCCAAACATCAAAGTCCTCGGTCAGGATCCTGTTTATTCTGGAGCCAAGAGCATTTAAGGAACTTTGACGGCACCACTCTCTCATTCCCAATGACACAGAACTGTCCCCTGACTTTAGTTCGGGATGATGAAGATGGAATATTTGAGGTTCAAGTGCAGAAAGAGTGTCCATCCCCAACCGAAGGAGTAGGGGCTGGCGGCTATGGGCCAATATCAACCGAACAGGAATGCTCCTTGAAAATCATGATCTTGATCGAGGACGAAGAGTACACCCTTCAAACAAGAACTTCGGGACCTAAAGTCCTTAAAGGAGAAGAAATTCTTGATGTGCCCGGGTCCTTCTCGGGAGTGATCTTGGAACAATTGGGGGAATGGATTTTCATGCATGTTGATGGATTAGGATTTCATATCAAATGGGATTCCAAGGTAAGTTTTTCAATCAATAAATCCTTGCCTTCAGGGGTTTCGTGAGTAAGAATTTCGCAAAGATAATATATGAGTCACGAAACCTAATCAATGTCTGTATATCATAGGGAACTTTAATGGTTGATGTTGGCGAGTCATTGTGGAACAAAACAACCGGGTTGTGCGGGCGGCATAATGGAAATCCATACGATGACTTTGAAGATAAAAATGGAAAGCCAGTGCAAAAGCTTAACACACTTGTTGCTGGTTGGAGAGCAAATCATCAAGATTGCGACCATTCAAATGTTCCTCAACCACAAACATCGTGTTCTCAAGGGGATGAGGATAACCAAGCCCAACAATTCTGTACCAAGCTCTTCGACATTGAAAGCCTTCACGAATGTAGAAAGGTTCTCAATCCCTTGCCTTTTTTTGAAACCTGTAAATTGGACTTTTGCAAGGCTGTTCACGACCCAACTCTAAAAAAGGACAAGTGTCACTCTATATCGTCATATGTCATACAATGCAAAGCTCTACAAGTAGATGTGAATGCCAATGGAGGGTGGAGAACACCGGACTTTTGTCGTAAGCAACGCATAAAACGGACCACAATTAGTTCCTTATCTATGGTCTTCCATTACAGCCTTGGAGTGCCCCTCTGACAGAGTATACTACCCTTGTGGAAGTGGTGAAAGTGACAGTTGTGAGACCGTTGGGCAAGATCCCAGTGAGGAAGAATACAACTCAATTTGTATCGAAGGCTGTTATTGTCCCAGGGGCATGTTTTACCGTGAGGGCTCTTGCATCCCCAAAAAGCAGTGTCCTTGCCTCTTCAATGACAAATTCTATGAATCTGGCGAAGAAATCAAAAATGACTGCAACACCTGGTATACGTTTTGAAAATCTGCTGAACAAATGGAATAATTTTTATACCGTACGCAAAATGTTCTGATTTTAAGCATTTGCCAAGAAGGGTCATGGAAATGCTCCCAAGAGGTCTGTGGTCGTCGGTGTTCAGTGGTGGGGGATCCTCATTACACGACCTTTGATGGAAAAAAATTCGATTTCATGGGACAGTGCTCTTATGACCTTGTTCGTGGTTCCAACTTCAGCATCGAAGTCGAAAACGTGGCCTGTTCAGGAAGTGTTAGCGAGGTAAGACTTGCTTGGAAGAAGTTGAGTTTTTTTCCGAAGGCGGGATTTGAACCCACATCTTCTGGGGAACCATGTCGTGCCTCTAGCGGGTACATTAGACCAATCAGCTACCATTGTTCCTTGCAAAGCTAGGATTTGATGATAAATGATTTCTGTACCTGTTTCTTCGCAGAGCCTGAATTATCCTAAAAGTGTGTTGGGAATGTTCCCATCGTGTACCAAGAGTGCCACCATTCGATGGGTAGGAGCGGTGATCAAGTTGAAACAAGGAATGGAGGCTCTCATCAATGGCATTGAGACTAGAATTCCCATAAGGATTCCAACCCCAGCTGGATCAGTTCTGATCTCTAGAGTCTCCTCATTATTCATGAAAGGTTTGACGCCCCTCTAGCCCGTATCTTATGGATGTTTTTTCGCTCGAAGTTTGATTTGAAAGTACTGAAAATTTGTGTAAAAAATTCGCTTTTAAATATGCCTCCAAAGCTATCGAAAATAGCCAAGTATGTCGGTCATTGAATAAGATGTCAAGAAATTAGATGATTCATTTGATAGGGCGTAAAGTGATTAATTTATGGCTAATTTGTAAATGGTAAAAATCCAAATTGGTTTGGATGAATTTAATCAAACCATTCTGAATTTCTCCCGACTTTGCACGCGAGGGTCACTTGGAAATCCCTGACCCAGTTATTACTATACTGATGAGCGGCTTGACACGATTATGTTTTGTTATGAATATGCTTGAAATATTGGACATCAATTGTTCCACCATTTCAATCAGAGTTCAGCAAGGTTAAACTTTGAATTTGACTTTTAAATCACAAGGGACATTTGAACACATTGTGTCAATCAGTTCCTCAACACTCTTATAGCTTGGCAATGTTTTTGGTTTAATGTCAAGCAGGGTTCCCAAATCTATCCAAAAAGACGTAAATAAGTCACTTGTAGTCGTCAATCTAGAGCTAACGTCAATTTTCCGAGAGCAATTATGCAATTATTGAGCATAAAATGTACACAGTACTTATTGAATGAATACCAATACCAATATTAGTTTCTTGACAGGAAAATTACTTTATTTTCATCCTTTACTATCTATTAAATGTTTTGTTCATCAAATCTGTTGTTGCATTGCTGCACTGGCCAATGCGCATAACAACTAAGAAAAAGTTACAAAATGGCAAAATAATGAGACGTTTTAATTTTTAAGTAAGGGTGAAGAAAGTGTTTTTGAAAAAAAATTTTTTTTTTTTGGTAAAGAAAATAGTAATTCAGCTTTATTTAAATTTATGTAATATTTCAGTGGCAATGTATGGCAAATCAGGGACTCTATAGAGAGGAAACGACACGGATTTCCCCTCACCGCCAACTTAGGCCATGGCGTTGAATCAAGACATTAACTCCAGTATGAATAAGACAAGATTATCCGTACTGCAAAGTACATTAAGGTGTTTTTAATTGAATAATGCTCTCCTTGATATACAACTCCGTCCATATACTAAATATTTCTGAATTAATCTTGAAAGTCAGAAGAATAAATGAACATCAAATTAATCAAAAACAATCGAATTGTTTTTTGATTGAAATTGGTGAAATATTGCGTAAAATTGGCTCAAAAACACACATAGATAGAAAATCATCAAGAGTCATTTTATTAATTGATGGGTAATGTAGACTGACAAAATATTAAAAAAATGTATGGAATAAGCAATAAAAGTGCATGTACATAAATGTCAACATATTAGAATATCTTGGATGGACAATTGATAATTTTGTCTAAACCCACACATTTGACAAAAAACATCAGGCGCATTGGTGAGAAAGGAATGAGTTATCTTTTTGTAGAGTTTGAATTTCTACTTATTAGGAAGTTTGCATAAAAGGCAGGCATTATTTAAGGGGCACAGAGAAATATCAAAGTACAGTAGACTAGATCTCAATTTGCACTTTGGACTCCAATAAATTGTTTTTCTTGAAAAAGCATCCAAAATACCAAAATAGTCAAATAAAACAGGTGCCATATCTCTTAAAATTATTATTTCATGATTATGAAGCATCCAAATGAGTTTAAAGAACAATACGTAGCTCAGAGCTACAGTATGTCTACTTTTGGATTGAGGGCCATTCCTAGAGTGAGAACCATAGTTTCATAACAAATGCGTCAAATTACTTGAAATTTGGTCAAGATGTGTCTGAAAGAATTTTCTACAAATAATATTTTTGGCAAAAGAGAATTTATTGATTGTGTTTTGAGCAAATTCTTGTTTTATCAGGAAAACCTAATTAGCACTTTTCAGTTATTGTACTTTAAGACATGTTTAAAGTCATTTTAAGTTTATCTGAATGCCTGGTTTTAGGCACATACCATCAATGGTTACGAAAATGATATTAGTCACATATTTTGTTCAATAATTACGCCAATAACTGACATTCAAAAATTTCAGCGGCTAAAGTTTAGGCCTTACTTGGCCGGAAAGGTTTGGTGATCACAAAAAGGTGGCGTTTCCTTGCTTTAGTGTCCTTGGGCAAATGAAACACATCAGCTGGCTCAACGCAACATTTGTCGTTATCTCCTCAAAGCTAGGCATGAGCAAAAGACCGTTGATTTTTCACAACTGGTCGATTTTGGTTGAAGTTGACCAGCAGTTGTTTTCCGAAAAAGTAAATTAGCAAAAAACAATGAAATATTGCATGAAAAAACAAGTGTCTCTGTAAATTCATGGGCCATTAAACAAAAAAGTTTCTGTGTTTTTGTTATCTTTTTCATCACGGTTATATTTTGTATGTAAATCCGCAACATTGCAAAGTTTTATATTGCAAGCTAAGCTGCAAACCTAGTGGTATGGAAAGTTCCAGCTGGCCCATTGATGAAAATTTCTAAGTTAGTTTCACTTTGACATCAGTACGCCAAAAAACCTAAAAATGAATATTATTTCTGCTTTAGGTGACCAAGGACCAATGATGGTCATCAAAGATTTAAAAGTTAATTGTGTCAATTGTTAAAACACTATTTCCATATTACATTCTTTATCCTTTTTTTCATTATTTTTGACCAATGTATATTCCCATTTGAACACATTCAATTCCATTTGAATGTTATTTATTCATTTAATTCAAAATGGATACATATCAGGTTTTTATCCTCCTATGAAGTAATATTTTGCACTTTTGAGAGGAAAGCAGATAATATTTGGAGCCATTTCAACATAATAAAAAAAATATATTTTGCCCCAGAGGATCAAATGTATTCTCAACCCCTATTTATAAATGATTTTCCCAGCACTGAACAAGAAATTCAAGATTTATTTTTTGGTTTGGTTTTTCACGGGCTTATCTAATCGCTTCAGGGAATGTAATCCCCAGTACAATGAGGGCCCTTATTTGCAACGTCACACGGCCCAAACAAAACGGGAAGAGGCACGGTAGATTGCTACATTAACTGCTCTTGCCTTGCCTTGAACGCAATTTCTTGTCAGGACATTGTGACCCGGGGCATTAATTATAAGTAAGATGTTAATAGAATTAGTCAAAAAACAACACAAACGCATTATTAGAATAATAAACTTTATTGCGAGAATATTTTCTCATTGGATCATTACATGTACTATATATAGATTCATGACTTGTTCTCCCATTCTGGGTTCCTGGAGCGCCGTTCAAGGCGATGATCCACTAGGATAAATGGGGTGGGGGGAGACCTGGGATCGAAACCATGAACCCGACTATAGCTCGGTCGCGCTTTAACCAAATGCCCCACACCATCTCTCCTATAACTCAATAACAAGGAATTGGCCCAATCGGCCCTTTACTTGGTAGAGGCTGAATGACAAAGCGCCCTCTGGAGTGCAGAACGTAAAACATATTTCGTGCAGCGTAAGGGGGTTATTAAACTGAAAGGTTATAATTCGTCTATTTATTACCTTTCAATCTTTATATGATATTTGGTCTACCAACGAATTTGAGTTGGCAGACTTTGAGTCTTTTCTTTCGAAAAATGCATTTACAAATTTGTGTATTCAGGTTGGATTAATGCATTCTCCTCAAATTTTAGTCTCCTTGCCCAATGCCATGGAAATATGGTGGGATGGCTACGCCCAATTGCATGTGGACGCCCACGGGAGCTTCAAAGGTAAACAACTCTTTAAGGGTCTCTGTGGAGACTTCAACGGGCAGCAGAAGGACGATTTCACCACCCCTGAAGGGGATGTGGAACAAGATCCAATCATCTTTTCGAACCGGTATTACGACCATACTATTTCCAATTATATTCGATAAGACTTTTGATTGAACCCTTAAACAGGTGGCGGACTAATGAGGCATGTGGTTCCTCTGATGGCAACATTCATCACCCGTGTAATGCTAATCCAGAGCGAAAGGCCAGTGCCCAAGAAATGTGCTCAAAACTGACAGGCTTCATCTTTGAAGGTATGGAACGTTTAACCAGAATGTATGAAACTAAAAAATCGATTTTACAAACAGTTATTTTATTAATAAGCCACAACAGCCGATAAGCTGCCACATGAATGCAATACATGGGAAATTTAATAAGATGAATGAGAACAATCAATAAATCAAAGACTCTCAAAATAGACGTTAATGATAAGATTTTTGATGCAGTATAAGTTTTGATCGTTGGCAAGTCTATCAATCCACAAAATACAATGGCAAAAGTATTTGCTTGCTATTGTTTTTTTATATCTTTGAGTTGCAAGTCTTCAAAGACAAGAAAAGCCATTGAATGATAATTTAAATATAATAATTAGACATTCACGTCCATTAATGGCTATCAAGTAATATAACTTCATTGCACATACTGCACAAATATCTGGTGCTATTTGAAACCATCAAAAGTTTGAATTGACAATCATTTTACACCAAGTTTGCGATTTAATGAATTAATCTATTTCATTGATGTTTGACTTTTAGCGAACCAAACATAAGACACAACTTCAGAGTCCATTTCTATGCTCAGACGTGTTCACGACAATTAATCCGACCCTAGACGATTTAGAGGGTGCAATTCAATGCGTTGAAACGCCCAAAAATGTCTATGATAATGACTACCAAGCATTGCCCTAGGAGAATAACATATCGGATTACATCCGTTTTTTAGATTGCAACAACATCGTGAATCCATCACCGTTTTATCAGGACTGTGTCTTCGACTTATGTGCTTGTGAACACGATCCCAAGGATTGCCTGTGCCCAACTTTGAGTTTTTACGCCCAAACCTGTTCCAATAAGGGTGTCCATATTGATTGGCGTCAATATGTTCCGGAATGTGGTGAGGAGACAATTCTAGCCTCAACAAAAGATTACATCGGTTTGATAACATTTGTTGTTAAAATTATGTATAGGAATATCCTGTCCAATGGGCCAAGAGTTCCAAGCGTGCGGAACATCCTGTGGATTGACCTGTTTAGACGTGGCCTTAAACACCAATAGAACTTGCGAGAACAAATGCGTTGAAGGCTGTCAATGCCCTGAAGGGATGAAATTGGACCAAAAGGGCAACTGTGTGACTATTCAAGATTGTCCTTGCATGGATGACAAAGGCGACCTTTATGAGGTAAGCAGGAAGCAAACGGCCTTTTCTTTCAACATTGTAGACTCGCTCTCGAAAAACGAAAAAAACGATGTCATGTAACATGTTGGAACTAAATTGAACACCATTTCCAGCCAAGTTCCCTTCGATATCAAGCAAAGAAAAAGGGAGAAGAGATTTGCGTTTGTGGTCACGCTCATTGGGATTGTCATCCGGCTACGGAGGAAGAAAAAATCATAATGAACCTGAAGAGCAAGATCATTTGCAATGAGTCAAACAACGAGGAATTGGACCGATGTCCAAAGGAATTGCCAGAAACTTGTGCGGTAAGAAAGTCGACAAAAACATTTCAAATGAATAGCACAACACATGACAACAACAAAAGATGACAAGATACGAGTAGTTGGTAGTTGTTACGACTATCGGGGCCAACATAGGGAATCAATTCCCGAACCTGTGACAATCTTTTACGCTGAACAAATCCGCTCAAGAGAGGCAGTTTATTTGGGCTTTTTGAGCTTTTTTATTTGACCTTTGAATTGTTGGACAGTGGTGTTGATCATGTCTTACATTTCTTATCTGTCAATGAACCAAGGAATGCAAATGTACAGTATTGTAGATGATTGTTTTGTAGCTGAGAGAAATTTAAGGCAATGATTGGAAGAGATTCGAGAGGTATGTGCATAGATTGAAAATTGCTCAGGCATGCACCAGAATCAGATTTGTTTACTATTGAAATGCATGCGTCTTGAAGAGGGGCTAGAATAGCTACTGACTCAATAGGCATTGCTTTCTATTTTTGTAAGCTGTTATTAAGTTGATGAAAATAAGGCTTTTTCAGGTTTACCCTTTCATGCTGTTGAGTTTAAAGACAAGAGCAAGGACATAGCGTCTGGACTGAGTGATAGGAACAAAATCAAAATATCATTTTGACTCAAAATAGTGAAAACTCCAAATTTGATTGCAGATGATCTGCTTTCTATTCAATGGTGGCTGGAAACTTACTTTCCAGCCAGGTTTGAACAAAGAGTCATGAAACATCGTTTCTGACAGTGGTTTTTGGTTTCCTTTGCCTTGATGAGAGTCAGAATAATGCCCATGAAAACTGTCTTCAGTAAAGGAACGCAACAGCAATGTTAGAAAAGGATGGTCGGAAAAATAACTTGTTTTGTCATTGAGCAGCAAATTGAGAGATTTCAATTCGAGTAGTTGTCTGAACCTAAGTCAAGGTGAAGAGTTGCTAAAACTGTGAGGAAAGCAAATTTTGACAACCATCAGGAATTGACCCTTAACGTCAAAACAAGTTATTTCTTCCCACCTTTAGAAACAAAAACTTGTGGGTAGTTGTACAATGCAAAACAAATACCTGATACAATAGATTTTCGTTTTTTAGATTCGACCAAAAAAGTTAAACGAGTTGTTTTCATGTGATGAAACGTCAATTCTAATGGGGTTTTGGTGTTAAAATCATCTTTTTAGGAGAAACACACATTTTTGACCATTTTCTTTTGTACAAATGTGGACCAAATTTTCATGGCCTGATAACCTGCATTTTGTACCATTTAATTAACATTTTTCCTAAATGCTCTTGGAATTTCAGAATTTCCAAAACAACAAGGCCTAGCACTCCTCACATGAATGAGGTTTTGATTGGCTAAAATTTCAATTATCAAGTCAAGTGGAGAGTATAAGTACATGATGTGATCTCAGAGCAGGCACATGTCACCATGTGTCATGATTTCGGTTGGGATTGAACAGTGTATTTCTTTTTTGAGTTACGACTAGCACTCTGAAATAGCAATGTCTGTATGCATATGAAAGAACCCAGCTGAGTGAATAGATAAATAGGAAAACAGGCCAGAAAACCAAATTCAAAGACTGCAAATGCAAGTGAGTAAAGAAGTGAAATAATTTATTAGATCATTTTCACGTTTAACCATGAATGGGACCACCATAAGTGGGAGCTGGTTTATAAACGGGAGCAGCATGATAAGGCGATGAAGACTTATGATTGGGCCTGGCATGGTAGGGAGCGGCGGCCTTGTGGCTGGGACCCGGGTGATAAGGAGCGGGGGCATGGACTGGTCCAGGATGATAGGGAGCGGGTTTGTGGACAGGGCCAGCGTGATAAGGGGCGGGCTTGTGGGCGTCATAGTGGGGCTCACCCGAGTACTTGACATCAGCCACATAACCCGAGTAGTCATCAGCCACCTGGTAGGTCACGGTCTGAATGCGGCCATCAGGCAGAGCCACGTGATACTCACCATTGGTGGCGTAGCCGTCTCTGGCCTCGTTGGCTCCAAAGTTGACTCCCGAATAATCATCATGGACAGCATAACCGTATTGATAGTGAGCAGGCTCGTCCTTGTAATTGTTACCGTGGTGGGGGGCCCCGCCGCCATGATGAGGGGCAGCATGATAGGGAGCTGGGGCGGGATGGTAAGGAGCTGGGGCGGCATGATAGCCCACCCCATGAGGGAGGGGTCCAGCAGGGGCGGACAAGGCCACGGAAGCCAGGGAAGCGAGGAGGGTGAAGGTCTTTGGGTGAAATATTTTGATGGGGAGTTTGTTGTCACTATTGCTTTTATTATATTCATTTACCTGCATTTTTGGAAGTTCTAAATGGTTAGATTGTTCACAAGGCGATCTTTTTTGCGTGACTGATGTCTTTCTCACAGTTGATTTTGTATTTATACTCCCGTTGTTTTACCGGGTGCTCGTTTTCATGTACGCATGATGTCTGAAAGTACGAGTAGTTGTTACTTGTACGCTTTTCGTGAAGAGGACCCTCGAGGCATTGGAAGTGCGTACATGCATCCATACTCTTATACCAAGACGGGTCTTTCGTGGTCAATTGGTGGCAAACGCCTGAAGTTTGATCAATTTTTGTACAGTATATTTCTGATGCTTGAAAGGGTGAAAATTGGAAGTTTCGAATTCCTGCATCTGGTTTCACGAAATGGGAGTGTCAGGATACGGATTGATCAAATCGAGTAGTTGAATGAACTCAAGTGTTTCCACGTGTGTTGCTTTGTCCAATGTCCATGATTGTAACCGTTTTGTGGTCCGTGGTTGAGTCAAGTTGCTGCATACTTCAGCTGGGATCAAGTTGAACTTTATAAGTCTATTTTTGATGGTTG
This sequence comes from Tigriopus californicus, assembly GCF_007210705.1. Classification (NCBI taxonomy): domain Eukaryota; kingdom Metazoa; phylum Arthropoda; class Copepoda; order Harpacticoida; family Harpacticidae; genus Tigriopus; species Tigriopus californicus. The sequence goes on along the minus strand of NC_081445.1, from coordinate 8,868,430 downwards.
GTCATGTTTTTCCTTCATGACTGTGAGAATCGCAGAAGCTTGGATTGACATTCTTAGTTGCACGAGACGTTTTGTAGTTCTGGTACGTATGTACCTTCTCACAATGGTTCTATATGAGGAAATTGTCTTGTTTATTATGGTTTATACTATTTGAATTTGAGCACAGATGTCACACTCTTTAAAAAGACATTAAGAACGAAGACTTGTTGACTTCCTCCCGTTCATTCTGTCTTTTTCTCGACAAGTGAGTCTCCAATTAATTTTTCACGACTGTGATCATGAAGATGGGGGCTTGGCAAATTGCATTAAATGTCGCCTGATTGAACTAATTTCATCCCCTTGCGTTCAATTGGCAAACATTCCGGTATCTCTGGCACGTTCTGACTCCTCATTTAAAATGATCATCTTTTTGAGAATAGCTCCCTTACGGTTTTCATTTTTAGTACAACACTTTCTTTTTTTCGGCTTTTCCTAACGTATTCGTGAACATAATTATTAAAAAATTATATTGATCTATGATAATTGAAGGCATGATTCGATAACTAATTCTTGGTTAGGCTTCTGGTCCAGATATCTTGTTTTATTCTTCATTCTCGACTTTCTGAGTTACTTACAAAAAAAGCCAAGATTTGTTGGGTTTCTTTGGAATGATATAAATCCTGATATTCTGTTAGTAAACCCTGATCTTCGTCTCATAAGGAAACCGTGGTCATGCATCCCTACATGCATCAACCCTAGTCATGTACCACAATTGACATTTCAAATCACACAAAGCAGGGATTAAACATACATCCATACACGCCCAAAGGGAAGGATGCAAATGTTTGTAATCAAATTCCATGGGTTTGCTCTCATTTGCAGTCAAAACCAGAACCGACACTAACGGTTAATTCGATTATTTGACTTGCTTGAACAAAGCAATGTACATTACCACAAATGGTCCTCTGGCACACTATATTGAGAGAGCCTATTTTACCATCTCATATATTTCGCTTTTCAACTCACATTGATGGACAATATCTTAGTGAAAAATAAGGGTCGGAATTGTAGTTCATGAAAATAAGTTACGAAGACACGGAAATAAGCTATAAATAGATAATTTAATAACTCTGGCTAAGCATCAGAGTGATATGATTTGTTTTCATTTCTTATTCAACCCTCAGGATTTTCAGAGTAAAACCTAGTCATTCAAAATGCCTTGTCAAAATTCCTTAATTTTTTCATAATCGATTTCTCGCCCTTCGAGCAAAACTAAGGTGTTTAAGATTTTTTTTTTATTTCATTTGATTTTTGAATTTCATGATTTCTTGAAGTCTTTATAGCTATTTTTCTTGATAAGTACGGGTTTCGGGCGCATTTTGACGCGGTTGCCCAATTGTTTGAGCCCAAAAAGTAATACCTTTTAGTTAAATGACACCACACGATAAGGGTCCAACGCAACGTTCCTGATTAGTAATGAAGTTTTATTCATTGTGAGGGAAGTAATTATAGTTCAGGCCGAGAGATCCCAGAAATGTACATATCGAGTGTTCCACAGGGGTTCATGTTAGGTCCCCTTCTTTCCATCATATTCATTGCTCCACTTCAAAAGCTTAGCAATATTGCCAGTATCTCTTCTTGTGCTTATGAGACAATGTTCAGCAAGTTTTATCCACCAAAGATTTAGATTTAGTCCTCCAAGATAATGAGCATAACCACTTGAATGTAGTGAAAGCTTTTCAAAAGTGTGGTCGGATTTATAGAACTTGTAAGTCTAGACATAGCATCACGATGCTAACTCTGTACAAGTCGATTGTTCAGCCACATTTTGAATATGCTTCACCCATTTGGGCTCTAAGGAGTTCAGTAGGTTTGCAAAAGGTCGAACAAGTCCAAAGATGCTTCACTAGGAATATCACAGGAATGAGAGAGCTCTCGTTTTAGGAGAGATGAAAGAAGTTGGGATTGTGCAATATTCAAAGAAGGAACGAAAGGTATCCCCAGGATTAAGGGTCAATTCTAGTGACAATACAGGCCTAATGTGCGTTTTAAAAGCAACTTCAAGCCCTCGAGAATCCCGGTCAGTTCAACAAATGAAATCATTCTTTCTCTGTGAAAGCTGTTCTTTCTCGGGATCCTTCTTTGTTTGCTGTATTTCCCCTTAATATTCGTAGGCATTGCGTAGATGTTGTTGATCCGGTAGGATCATTTCTGTCGGACTTGGCTAATTTTTTGATCAGCATTACTGATCAATCCTATAAACATGGGGGGGTCTGCTAGTGCAAATTGAATGATAAAACAAATATCAAGCATAAAGTTTCAGTGATAACAATCCTACGAATTGTATGTACGGTATCTTTAAAGTACTGAATTTTATATTTGCTATCAAGTTCAGAAGAAGCTCGTGCAAGAAAGTTTTTTCTTCTTCTTAATTTAACTTAAGCAAACTAATTTTCAGAGCCATGACCGTTCCACAAAAGAGCAGTACTTCTGAGAGCTGTGTTAAAAATGATTGTGCAGATCAAAAAATTGGATTAAATTTCCAAGGGATATTTGTCAAAAATAGATGATGCTATGCAAAGACAAAATACAACTCAAACTTGTGAATCTTAATCTTTGACATTGATTGTCCCTAAGTCGTTTCACAAAATGAGCGAAACATCACACAACCATGAAATGGTTGTTGTTGTTGTTGAACATTTGAAACCGTCGTTTGTTTCCCCGTTTGAATGAAGGTATCTCAATTTCACGGCACGAGTCATCGATGTTGAATATTGGTTGAATGGATGGATAGACAATGCACCCTTTGACGCAGACGGAAGACAGTCGAGGAGGATAGTCTGTAGTAGTGTGGATAATGTGGCTGGTTCAAGCCATGGTTTGCTTCACAACCAGAGAGGATGTGAGTTTCAGGAAAAGGGGTTGGTTGCCTCCCTATTTCAGGCCTATCTTGTCTTGACCTTTTTCTTTGAAGCTCTTGAGAGATCCATTTCCGACTGCAAATTTATTGCTATTGAGACGAAAAATTGAAATGTCATGTTGGGTAATTGCATGGAATCCGTTCTTGCACTTTCATTGACGATTAAAGTTACGCCATTCAACAGTCTCGGCTAAGGCTTCTGATGGCTTGAGACCTAGAACGAAAAGCTACCAAAGATCAAGTACTAAGTGATCGCAATTTGAGAATTGGGAATATGGGTACTTCCTTCCGAAATTTCTCCTTTTGTGGTCCACTCAGACAAGGACATTGATCATGTGTTTAAGATCAAAATGGGTTGCACCAGAAGTACCAAAAGTGGTTTTCATTTTGACCGCCTGAGGGCGTCTTCCTAGTTCTTGTAAGCTTGCCTTTTGCGAAAATAGAATCGATAATGAGGATTGTTCCAGTTTGAATTCAAATTAGCTCTCTTGAGCAAAATTTGTTAAAAACTGGTACATTATTAATATTCATGGCAGCATATAAGGCTAATCACATGTTTTGTGTGGTACGTTTGAGCCCCCAGAAAGATCAGACGCTAAAAGTAGCCCCTCCCATATACCAACCAGCTAAAAGGCATTTTTGGCTTAATATTTAAGATTCAGATTCTTTCTAATGGTCGGTGTTTTTCAAGATAGTTGATAGTCATAGGCAATGGCATGTATTGTACAATATATAATGCTTAAGACATGTGAAACACGCTTGGTTTTAGTCTAAATTAAGTAAGATGTCTTTTTTCAAGAATAATTAAGTGTTTCGATTTAGATCACGTCATTGATGTTCTTCTTGAAAGGGGGATTCCCATAGTCTTGGTCCAAAGGTGGAATGAAAGGCTGAAAAAGAAAATCAACATCTTATTCATTCCCTATCATTAAGATCACATACTTTAGATACTTTAGCATGGGCCAAAAAATCATCGAACTCAGATATTAAGAAATGCAAAAACAGATTTTAAGTAGAATATTTTGCATGTTAAGTTGAAAATTGACTGTTATGATTTTTATTATAATTTTTATATTTTTTTAATTACTATTATTGCACATAATGGATTGATAGAGACCTGTCGAATGTTCTTGGTCATTGAAGGGTATAGTTCCTATGCAAATGGGATGATCGACAAGCAAATGACGATGGAGTCCGGAAGGTGTAACATCCAGCTGAAATAAGAATCGGAAAATAACTTGCCCACTAACAGCATAACAAACACACAACATTGTCCTACTCGAACAAAATAATGGATCTTGATGAAGTCGCATTTGGGTATTCCGGACGGTGGGACCGTGGGGATGGTCATGGGATCCGTGGTCCAACCAACCACATCTTCAGAGGCCACAGATCTGCCTTCAGTGGTTGCCAAAGTGGTATTAATTGTCTTGGATTTCAATCGATATCCGTGCCTCCCAATCAGTTCCACAATCTGAAGCAAAGTCACACTACTTTTGGACACCTTGACCGAGGACCGATTTTCGATCTGAATTTGAGCCTGGATTTGGTCGCCTGGAACAAAACCTGTTCTAGGGATCGTTACCGATCCCGTAATGGTCTTGTTCCTTGAAAAGGGCAAGGTCAATTTCTTGGACTCCTGTTTATTGGCTGAACTCTGAAAGGGTCACAAGGTACTCAGAAAGAATGTCTTTGTTTAAAGGATATGACGAGTCTTACTGCTAAATGGGGTTCTTGGTTCAAGTCCAAGTCGTGCAAGACCGTGAAATATTTCTTCTCTTTTTTGTCAAAGGACGAAGACAAGTCCACATTTACTTGGATGGAATGGACCACTTTGTTCCTATAATTCGATTCAAATGAAAAGGGAAGGTCCCTCTCCAGAGTGTAGCTAAAGGGATAAGTGTGAGTGCCAGGATCCAAGTCAATAATATTAGTACCATCTCCAACCAAATTGGTCGATTGCTTGTAGTACTCCTCTTGGTTCCTATAAGTGGTGCTGTTTCGAGATGAGCCAGCTCCCGTAGTAATTGTGAAGTAAACCTTGGCCTTGCCTTTGAACTTGATAGATATACCTGGAATAATGAAATTTTGAATTTTTACATCCTGTCATTTTTGTGGAATTTGTCGAAATTTGTGGATTTCCATCCGATAAAGAACTCAGATCAGCTTATCATGATGCTATGAAGTGATAACACTTTGTGTACAAGTGATAAACATGTTTGCGAACGTAAAAATTGCTGGTATGGAAAAACTGGGTAAAAATTTTGATTGCAAAATCAAGTGACCATCTGACAAGAGCCCTGCAGCATCCACGAAAAAGTCACCAGATACATAGAACCATTTAAAAGCACGATTTTGAATCTAATGCATATCTTGGTTTGGATATTCTAAAATTCAAATTTGGTCGAAGGTAAAATTAAAAGGGTCAAGGCGAGTTGAGAGTGCAAATAAACGCCTTTTATAGATTTTAAAGATTAATATGTATTTTTTTCAGTTTTGTTGTTCTTTCGGCATTAGCCAATCATTTTTTTGGAAAATCACTTTTATTTTTTGGACTTTAGTATTTCTTGATAGGCTATAAAAGATTGTAATTTCCACTTCGTTTACCCTTAGAAGAAATGGTCTTTGCAATATCATGCTGCATTAAATGTAACATTATGATACATCAAGTTGCTTTTCAATGAGAAAAAAAAATATTGTAGGCTTTTGATCGTCATCATTGAATACCTTACAATGACAATTGAATTTTCAATAACTTTGTAAGAGTACGCAATTTTGGTGGTTACTTCCTGCATTGTACTGAATACCCGAAATGACCTCTCACAAGATTGTGACAAAGTCTCTCTTGACAGAAAATCTATTTTGCACTTACATCGAACCTTGACGGGGCTTCCGGAAATGGAGACCACCACATTTCCTAGAATGATATCACCTCCTCGAAAAACTGGAGGATCTCTTTGGCAGATGATGTCAATGTTGTCAATACCCATATTGTCACAAATCTCCACTTGAAGTGCTTTCCTGTTCTAAACGGTCAAAATATGCTTCAAACCTAAGCTGACAAGCACATAATCACAAATGTACGCACGTGAAACTGATAAGGGCAATCTCAAATCTACACTGGGAGATAATTGCCTTCACTTTGGCGAGTTTCAAGAATTTTCTTTATTTGAAAGGCTTTTATTCATGCAGCAATCGAAATTTGCGACTTCTTCCTCGAACGTCGCACATTTAAAGTATTATATTCGCTAATGCAAATAACCTTTCAAAAATTCCATTGATTTGAGCGTTCAGTCCTGACGTAAAGCTTTGCACTATATTGTGCCACTCATGACAATGCAAACACGACGTACGAGTATTTTGGGTAGTGTAGGATGATTCATTCAAGAGTGATGTCTTTCAGGCTATGCAGTACATCAATTCCATGATTCCTGAACATTGCTTCGATCAGTTATAAAGCCTAGCCCCTGGAAAGAGGCACAAATACGAGTGAAAACATTATTTGGAGCTGATTACGATTTGTCCGAGAGCTATGATTTGTGAGATAATTCGCCGTCTCATCAAAATATTTTACTTGCTGAACAGAAAATATTTGATGTTAGAACATGGAACATTTAAAAGCTTTTGACTTACTACGAAAGAGCCAACTTCGTTATGTGTTAGGAAATTGACCCTTTCTGAAACCCATATCCGTTATTCAAAAAAACACTGACGCCAAATTTGAAGAGTCAAATGATTAGAGACAAACCATACTTTCTTCTTCAGGCGTATGCTGTGAATTCAACCATGAACAATATGTCGGATTGACATGCTTTGTGATGAACTCAAAAAAAAGCAACAAACATAGCAATAGAATAATTTATTAGGGCGTATTCAACCGTGCGTCTTTGGTTTAACCATGAATGGGACCACCATAAGTGGGAGCTGGTTTATAAACGGGAGCAGCATGATAAGGCGACGAAGACTTATGATTGGGCCTGGCATGGTAGGGAGCGGCGGCCTTGTGGCTGGGACCTGGGTGATAAGGAGCGGGGGCATGGACTGGTCCAGGATGATAGGGAGCGGGTTTGTGGACAGGGCCAGCGTGATAAGGGGCGGGCTTGTGGGCGTCATAGTGGGGCTCACCCGAGTACTTGACATCAGCCACATAACCCGAGTAGTCATCAGCCACCTGGTAGGTCACGGTCTGAATGCGGCCATCAGGCAGAGCCACGTGATACTCACCATTGGTGGCGTAGCCGTCTCTGGCCTCGTTGGCTCCAAAGTTGACTCCCGAATAATCATCATGGACAGCATAACCGTATTGATAGTGAGCAGGCTCGTCCTTGTAATTGTTACCGTGGTGGGGGGCCCCGCCGCCATGATGAGGGGCAGCATGATAGGGAGCTGGGGCGGGATGGTAAGGAGCTGGGGCGGCATGATAGCCCACCCCATGAGGGAGGGGTCCAGCAGGGGCGGACATGGCGACGGAAGCCAGGGAAGCGAGGAGGGTGAAGGTCTGTTGCAAAAGAAAGAATTTGAATTGTTTTCGTCTGCAAACTTCATTTTTTACATAAAAGGAGAAAAATAGATTCATTCAGTTGATAATGGTTAAGCCCTGCCTTTACCTGCATTATGACTTTTTACGTTTTTGTTGTGAATGTAACTGTTTTGTGACTTCTCGTGGCTATGCGACTGTGCATGATTAAGGTTTTTCTCGAACTTATATACGTATGGTTTGAGTCGTATTTCGCGCACCAAATCCTGCAACGCGTGCTGGATTTTAAGATTGATTCGGGCGTGGCGAATACTGGAAGGGAGGCGAATAAAGCAAATATCCCGCACTGAAGAATCCTATTTGATGACTAGCAAAATAGATAGCGGTCATTTTTAGTTAGGCCCTAAATATTTGTATGACTTTACCCTAAAATCCTTAATGCTTTGTATAACATTCCTCATATGCATGTTCTGTAATATAATTATAAAAGTGAATCTTTCCTTGTCTCCAGAATATGCACTTGTTCCGCAAGTTCCCCTTGCCCAAATCGGATGAGTGCCAACCCAGATGCGTTTGCCAAGCTTCATTTGTTCTCGACCAAGAATCTGGCCGATGCATCAAACCTTCGCAATGTCCTTGTCATCACGGCCGACGATCCTACACTGAGGGCGAAACCATCCGAAAAGATTGCAACGCTTGGTACGTGATTGATACTTCTAATCTGGATTAGTACCCAAATTGTCGCTTTTCAGTACTTGTCAGAGCGGATCATGGCACTGTTCCCAAAACCCGTGTCCTATGGTTTGCTCTGCGTGGGGAAATTCCCACTATCAAACTTTCGACAAGAAGGTCTTTGATTACCATGGATCGTGCGAATATGTTTTGGCCAGGGGCAAGCTAAATGATCAAGAAGGCTTTCAGATTAACATTCAGGTCAGCCTTTTTTTGGGAGGTGGCTGTTACAAGGAATCTTATGAAAGTGCCTTTTTGGACCTTATAGAATGTTCCATGCGGAACCAGTGACGTGACTTGTTCCAAATCAGTTGCATTGATTGTTCACGGAGGAGATAATACAACAGAAAAAGTGAATCTAGTTCGAGGGCGCCCTCTGCCGGATTTAAATGCGTTGAAGCGGTAAGTTCGAAACAACAGAAACCTGCACTTTTTCGGTCCCAACTTTGTATTCCTTCCCAGGGTCAACATGAGAAAAGCAGGTTTGTTCATATTTATTGAGGTCATCGACTTGGGTCTGGTTCTTCAATGGGATGGCGCCAATCGCCTTTATGTTCGTGTCAAACCCTCTTGGAGTAATCATCTGGAGGGTCTTTGCGGGAACGCGGATAACGACAATGAAAATGACTTCAAGTAAGCTTGTATTTTTATCTTTACGCCGGACATGTTTCGACACAATAATGCATTTGATCGTATTTTTAAATGTATTTAACATCCAATATGTGGAAGCAAGATGGCACATCGGGCAAAATGAATGCATAGTTCGAAATAATTTTGCATTTAACTTTTAAACTGCAGGAAGTCGAATTTAAATTGGGCCACCCTGAGCTTTTCAACTGTTTGTCCTCTTTACCTCCATCTATTGGTGACAATTTTAGAATGCGGCTGGATAACTGAATTGACCAAAATGTGACACTACCTCTTGGGTCAAAAAATCACTTGTTCACATTTCTCGACCTTTTATGAAAACATTGACTCACTATCAGAAAGTAAGAAGGGAGTTTACATTTTAGAACTCCATCTGGTATTGTCGAAGGAAGTTCGAGGTTATTTGGCGATAGCTGGAAACTCCACAAGTATTGCCCAAATGCCGGCCATGTTAAGGTTGGACCACATTTTAAGACACCTATGTATTTCATTTCAATCAAAAACATATCGTTCAATATCAACTCCCCAGGATACATGCGAAGAACATCCTCAGCGAAAGATCTGGGCTGGCAAGAAGTGTGCCATTTTGAAGTCCCCCATCTTTGAGGCTTGTCATAATCAGGTCCCCATTGAACCTTGGTTCGATCAATGTGTTCTTGATACATGTGGTTGCAACGTTGGTGGAGATTGTGAGTGCCTCTGCACTGCTGTGGCTGCCTATGCTCAGGAATGCTCTGCGCAAGGAATTCCGATCATGTGGAGGTCCCAGGACCTTTGTCGTAAGGATAGATTCTCTCAATTGGATTCTTGGTTTGAATGTCCCAGTGTTTTTATCTATCTTAGCCATGCAATGCGGCAAGAAATCTTCATATTCGTCTTGTATTTCCACTTGCCCATCCAAATCTTGCGTCAACATTCATAGCTATAAGGCCTTGGCCTTACTATGTCCTGAAGAGCCTTGCGTTGAAGGTAAGGTTTGGAACCTATGGCTTGGATTGAGTTCCACGTTCTAATTCGATTAATGATTGCATCCCTAGGATGTCTACAAACCGCTTGCCAAGAACCCAATGAAGTGTATGCCGGTCCCAATGACTTCAGGTGTCTCCATCCAAGTAATTGTCGGGTCAAATGTATGCAGAAACCAGATGGATCATGGTTCTATGAAGGAGAGGTGGTGGAAAGGGATTCCTGTAGAACTTGGTAAACTCTTGTTGCTCTTGAAGACCGATTTTAAGGTGCAGAAAGATTCAAAAAATTGTTTTGTTCCAGTTTTTGCTCAAAAGGCAAGAAGCGATGTTCCGCATCCAGCTGCAGTTATGGCCATGGAAACGGTTGGAATCGAACCCAGACTGACATGAATTCTACTATCTATGGCAATCTCGATGAAAGCAGCAAGGAGAACAACTCAACCCGATCTGATGTGGTTCTAACATGCACCCAAGGATGGACCAGTTGGATCAACAATCACCGTCCCATTAATGAAGATCCAAACGAGATCGAAATCATCGGCGATTATACTGAATTACGAGTGAGTCATCAAACATTCAATGTCGACTCTAAACCGTTTGCCAATCATTTTTATTTAGCCCTCATTATCTGGTTCCAATGCTTGGTGTGCCAGAAGTGATATGAAGAAGATCCAATGCAGACAAGCATCCACTCACAAACTCGTGGATTCCGAAACCCCTGAAAAGCTTCCTTTAGCTCTTGGAGCAATCTTAGGTGGTGCTCAAAGTAACATCAAGGCTTCAAATGATGACTCGGTTCAATGTGATCTTGATCAAGGCGTGGTTTGTCAAGCCGAATTGGGTAGAAAATGTCATGACTACGAGTACAGGATTTTTTGTGAATGTAAGATTTTATGGAAGACTGAGTGAAAGCAGGACAGTAAAATGCAACGATGTAATTTTAGGTACTTCAACGACGATTGTTCAGAATGTTAGCATTGACTCGCTACACAGCTGTGATCCAATCCGGCCTTTAATGGTTCATCCAGACGATTGTCATCTCTATCAAGAATGCGTTGAAGAGCAAATTCCTTATGGAGGTAAACCCAGCCATCAAACTTGAGCAATGGCATACGTCGAGATCACGTTCTAATGTTTGGCACTAGAGTGAGCTAGAGAGGAGATGTCCCAACAAAGGGAAAAGTTGTATGGCGTAGAACTGAAGTTATGGGTAGAACAAAACGCCTTGCACAGGCACCTAGGCATGTCTCGCTCTCTTTGTCTCATGTGTTGGAGCCTAATCTCCAAGACCACTTGAACCTAACATTGATAGAAAGCTTTACATGAGCATTAATAAAGTCGATTAATTTGCCAACGGTTTCATTAGGTTGACCAGATTTAGGCAAAGACCCTTCGTTCGATTTGAAAAGTTTCAGGAACTCAATTTCCAAACTAGCTATCTTTTTGCGCCCGTTGTAGCCTGTTTAATTTCCAGGTTTTCTAAATTGGCAATCTAGCTTCTTGTCCTTACCTCAAAGAAGAACTGTTACTCAAACAATTCCTAAGTCTTGGGTTTTGGCGAGTTGATCATTGGGTCATCCTGGGTTTCTAGGTAGTCTCCCCCAAATGCCCTCTGACGGCCAAAATATTCCTGACGTGTGCCATTTTTGGGGGGGACTACCTTGCTGCTACTGGGGTTGGAATCCCAGCAATTAAAGACGAGAAATTTATTCATTTTTGCTTAACTTTTATTTATATATATAATTATTTGATCGACCAACGAAATAGAGTTGGTTGATCTGGCTCACCCTTGAATATAAGGTTGATCGGGAATTTTAGTCAAAAACTTGTCCAAGTCTGACTTAAATCCTGTTACTGGATCATCGCCTACATAAGCCCTACGAATATTTTAGGGCAGCAAATTGAACAATGAAGGAGCCCGAGAAAGAAGAGAGTTGGACTTCTTTGTTTTAACTAGCCTGGATTCTTGAGGGCTTGAAGGTGCTCTCAAATAACTCACGTTAAGCCTCTACGGTTACTACAATTGACCCGAAATCCTGGGTTGGGACAAAGCTTATGAATGCTTTTGAAAACCTACAGTATCAGATACTTTCGTACCTTCTCTGATACTGTACAATCCCAACTCTTCTAGTCTCTCCCAATACGATAGCTCTCTCATATCCTCAATGTTCCTAGTCAAAAATCTTTGGACCTGCTCGAGCTTTTGCAAGCCTGCTGAACTAATTGGAGCCCAAATGGGAGAGGCATATTCAAGATGCGGCTGAACAATCGACTTGTACAGAGTTAGCATCGTGACACTATCTCTGGACTTAAACGTGCGATGTATCCAACCACATGTTTGAAAAGCTTTTCAAACTTTCAACTGACTATGCACAGTCTCTCTTCTTATGCTGACGATACAAAGTTAGTTTCTGGTAGGAATGGCCAAGATTCCAGTAGCCTTGCAAAGGACTTAAATCGAATCTACTCTTGGGTAACTGAGAGTAATATG
>NC_081445.1:8851432-8856164 GCF_007210705.1 Tigriopus californicus | reverse complement strand
ACTAAGGGATTCCTCAACCTTAACTAATTGTTTCCTACCACAAATGAAACTTCTTAACCAATTGAGAACCTTGCCTTGGATCCCAATCTCATGGAGCCTGTTAACTAAAAGACCATGATCTACCTTGGCAAAGGCCTTGGCAAAGTCGAGATAACCTACATCAACTGATTCGTGGCTCTCTAGTCCCTCAATAACCTGCTCAATATGTTCAATCAGTTGGGTAACCGTGCTAAAATGTGCTCGGAACCCATGCTGGCTACCAGGAAGGACTTCATGTATATCAAGAAATTCAACAAGTTTGAACTTCATGATCTTTTCAAACACCTTCGCAATATTAAAAATTGGAACAGCTTGAGCTAATTTTAGTGAAGATGGAAACTTGCCCTGATCCAAGATGCAACGCATCAAGTGCGAGAAAACCGGAGCAAGAACCAGTGAGCATTTCATCAGAAACAGAGATGTCACCCCATCAGAGCAAGGAGAGCTTGAGGGTCTCAGTTCCTTGATGGCCTCAAAAGCATCTTGATCTGTGACTACAAGATCATCTAAACACTCAACTCGACTAACCATGTCAATCTCAACAGACTCATCTTCAAAGCAATAAGCTGTTGCTTCTGAATCCAGCGGGGTTGAAAACACACTGGAGAACTGATCTCCAAGCATGTTAGCCATAGTCTCTACATTGTTAATGGCTTCCCCATCAACCTCAAAAGGCCCAACGGTGCGTTTCATTTTTCTCTTAGAGTTCGCATTAGAGAAAAAAAGCCTTCGGATTCGACCTGACCTCCTGAACCACCTCGCTCTCAGTTTTTAATTGGTCATATTCGATGGAGGCCTTAATCTTACCCTGAACTACGTCCAACTTTTTGGGAGACTAACCATAATTACTGGATTCGAAGTGTTCTTCAGCCTCTCTGCTAGTTTGCTAGTTTGCAACTCTTTTTGAACAAAGTCTTCGTATATTTTGGAATTTTTGTCCGTGTACCACCTTTCGGAACACTTTCAGAGATTGCTAGACTGGAGCAAGCTTCCTTAAAAATTGAAACTAATTTATCAATGGCTGCATCTATGGACAATTCCTGTTTCAAAATTGAAACGAGATCCAGGTCCTCTAATTATTCTATAATCAACGGCCAATGTTCATCTTTCAACTTGAACTTAGGCAGACCGACCAATTTTGGCGGTCTTACTTTAGAGCGCGCCGGCTTTTGAGTAATGGTCGACCCTATCTCAAGAACATGATGATCAGACATTACTAGGCGTCACATGGACCTACTGGATCAGATCAGGGTCATTGGAAAAGACCAAGTCGAGAACGCTATTCTCTCTAGTGACTGCAGCAACATGGTTGGAGAGATTGTAGAGGATTGCAAACTCCTCCAGCTTTTCGAACGACCGAGATGTCGATTTTGAAATGAGAATATATCCATCTGGACAAGCCTCCCACTCTACAACGCTAGCCGAAAAATTCAGGTCCCCTACAATGAACACCTTTGAGCAAATTGTTATTATTCATCATTTTTTATTGTTTAGGAATGCGAATCAGAATGGTTGAAAAATCTTGCGGTGACACGTTGATGTTCAATCCTTACACTATGGAATGTGATTGGTCCCATAATGTGGCCCAACTCAGACCCAAATGTCAAGGTATTTTTCAAGGGACCAAAAATGTAAAAATAACTCCTGTATCGGTTGAAATCCTTTGTAGTGAAAGAGCCTCCCACAACTCAAAGAACCACAACCACAACCATGTCAACAACACCAACACCCGACGATCACGGATCTATCCAAGAATGTGATCCCAATGTGCCTCATATTCCACATGAATCCGATTGTGAATTATTTTATCATTGTTCTCATGCCCAATATGGTGGCTCACCTCATAAGGTCTTAAAGAGATGTGGTCCAGGAACATTGTTCCACCCAATATCCATGACTTGCACTTGGCCTAATCAAGTGATCCAAGTCAAACCAGAATGTGGAAACAACGGTGAGGTTGATTAATAACTTTGTAAATTGTTAGCACTTAGTAAATAATATAAATTATACAGAGTACATAACAGTTACGTCGACCTCAACCCCCGAACCAACAACCACGACCATTGTCATCAAATCTACATCGAGTCCGTTAAAGAAATGCGAGGACGGAAGGCAAGCGCCAAGTTGTTCAAGGCATAATTTAAATGCAATGTCATAAGGATTAACATATTTTAGAGAGTTGAAATCGTTGGTCAACGATCCGAATGACCCTCTGAGTGATGATGCATTCAGCTCATCTTCATCCAAGGATCAAGGACCTCCAGCCTCTGCCAGAATGCCTACCAGCTCTCAATCCCTTGTGGATGAAGGTATTCATTCCACATTCCACAGTGCATCAGCTTGCAAACCATTGGATCACTTTATTGCTTTTTTTTCAGACACACCAATGAGGTACAAGCGACAGGCTGAAGTGAATAAGTTATTGATCCACGATGTCCAATGCTTGACAGCGGATGAATACAATGCAGGAATGACCTCAGGATTATTTGGGATCATGAGCGGTGAGTTCTATCTCACAGTTTGTGGACCAAAAGCATGTTGCGAAACCGGTCATTTGGACAACGCCTTCAACAACTGGGAACGAGGACAGGTTGGCAATGGACCATCAAAGTCACGTATTATTGGCCAAGATTGTTTGATTTCATCTGAATGCTTATCGTTTAAGACTGACACCTTTGATGGGAGTGACATTGGACAATGTGATCATTTTGATATCGGAGATTCCTATGGGAATTCGGTGGAAATCACTCTGAGGCACGCGGGTCACAATGGAGGCCATTTGAAGTGGATTCGAGTGAATGGGATTGGTGGAACTGTGTACCAATGTATCATTGATGAGAAACTCGATGATGACGATACCAAATCATACGGTTGCGAACGCATTCATGGACCTGATTGTAAGTCAGGGTTTTTATAAGATTGCTTGGGGCAATAATCAATTTTTATAATGCTAGGGCGAGACATTTATTTGATGTTTGAAAATCAACCATTCTTAATGAGTTCGAGTTCGGACACGTCAAATTTTGCTATGAATATCTCCCTTTCGAATACTGCTGTGGCAGTTTATCGTTTACTTAATGTAAACTTTTGAGCCAAAGTTTATATACCTTTATAGATCTAAGACCCGAGTTTGAATTCATTCGAATTTTTGTCTTCTCAACGTGGCATTACTCATTCAACGAAAATGAATCCAAATCGAGTTAAGGTTCCAGAAAGGCCGGCAAAATGTGCAAAGTTCCAATGACTCGTCTTAGCCCTAATATGTATTGGATATTTAATGAAACATGTAATTCAATAAACTTGTTTGGTCGAATATCATTCTAGTCAACCCTGTTGAGGAGCAAACATTTGAACGATTAGAAGATGTCAATCACCAGCATTCGGGATATCGAAATTTCCAAAAGCGTGGTAAAGTAATATCAAAAGGTCAGGATGGTTCTAAAGACTAAGATTAATTTGTTCGCAGATGTTTGGGAACCGGAATTTGTGGATACACATCAATATTTGCAAGTCAGTTTTGAGAGTGCTGAGCCCATCTATGGTGTGGTCATCAAAGGAGATTCTGATCAAGGAGCATATGTGACATCTTACTATGTCATGTACAGTTGGGACGGGATCTCTTACTCCTACGTGGAAAACACCTATGGCGAGCCCCAAGTGAGAGCAACCCTTAAACTTAGTTACAAAAGAGATTCATTATAGCCACAAATATCATTAAACTTTAGCTGTTCAAAGGCTCCGTGGACTCTGCTAATCCAGTGAGAGTGATCTTCGAAAACCCTATTGAAGCTCGTTATGTCAGGATCAATCCACACACTTGGGTGGGAACAATCAGCCTTCAAGTGGACATTCTGGGATGCCATACCATTGACAAGACCACTGTAACCACTGATCCGTCCACTACCTTTGCTTATCTGGAAACAACCACCCAACCACCCACTCCAGGTAGGATCAGTTTACCCGTCTCCAATTCACCGTGGATCTTGCTTCCTTAGTCCGAAAGAGTTGTTCCAGATGTGAAATGCCAACAACCCATGGGAATCGATCAAGGCCTTCTGCCATCTTCTTCCATTACGGTCTCCTCTGTTTATGGAAATGACCAAGCCCAATATGGCAAGTCAATGTTGCAACTCTCTTCTGGAGGTGGTTGGAGACCAGCCACTGATTCCAGCAGTGAGTTCATTAAGGTAAAACCAGGGTTACTAATTCAAGTTGAACATTTCTACCATAACGATTTCGTTTCAGATTGACTTCACGGGTCTCAGAGATCTGACTGGCATCCAGATTGGAGGAGGAGCGGATTCAAATGATCGAGTAGAGGTGTTTCGGGTGATATTCAGTCAGGATGGAACGAATTGGAACAAGATTTTGGACACATCCGGAGTGGAAAAGGTTGGTAAAGAAGGGCATCATTATTGTTGTTTTCTCAAGACATTGTAGCGTTTGTGTAAATGCTTGATTAGGTGTTCTTGGGGAATCATGATTCATCTTCGGTGGAGTTAAATTACTTCCGAAGGCCAATTCGAGCTCGGTATCTGAAGGTTATTCCGCTGAAATGGAACAGATCCATTGGTATGCGATTGGAAGTTCTCGGCTGTTACGAACCCTACGGTAATTATGCCACGCATTTAATCATCTAGACACTTCGCCTGAATTTCTGGGATACAAGTTGCGAAACAAATTAAAATAATTT
>NC_081445.1:8817944-8851396 GCF_007210705.1 Tigriopus californicus | reverse complement strand
CTTCGCCTGAATTTCTGGGATACAAGTTGCGAAACAAATTAAAATAATTTATAATTTCAGCGAATCTACCAACAACAACAACCACAAGCTCGCCGTACGTGATTCCAGCCGAAAAAATGTCTTGTGATCCCTGTCCCAATGTTCCATTTGAGTCTATGCCCGGATGCTTTTGCTCTGAAGGCTTACTTTGGGACGGTGAAGGTTGCGTGGAACAAGATAGGTGCCCCTGTTACTTGGGCTACCAAAGGTAAGTCCATTGTTCTCTCGTATTCCACTTGACCTTCAGTGGTCCACCGAAATTTCAGGTATGAAATTGGAACTCAATTTGAAAACGAGGATTGCGAAGAGTGCACTTGTCAACCAGGTGGATCAACCCATTGTGTGCCACAAGAATGTCACCGGTGTTCCAATCCCTATCTCCACCCCGAAATTACTCCCCAATGTGAATGTGTTTGTCGAGGTTGTGCCTCGGACTCCAAACTTTGTCCCACTGATAACACCTGCGTTCCCATTACAAAATGGTGCGATGGGATCAACGATTGTTCCGATGATGAGCTTGACTGTCCCGTTCAGGAAACCAGCAAATCTCCGAGGTTGATCGACACAACCATTGGTATGTGAGCTTCTCAACTTGAAAAGTGAAAACTATTTCGAAACACTTACTAAATCAATTGTGTTTTAGAACCACTTGAAAGCACTGCCAAGCCCATTGTGACGCAAATGTCCGTTGATACCACTCCAAGAACAATTAAATGCAAGAAACCAGTTTGTCCGCCAGAATTTGACCTTAAGTAATTGTTTCTTTTATGTAACAACGTGTACCATCGTGGCCCCTGTCAACATGAGCATGTGTTGTTCCTTTTTATAGGGAAACTGAGATTGAAACCATTGAAGGATGCGTGGTATACAAATGTATTCACGCCTCCAAACAGTTCTATTGCCCGCCCGTTACTTGTGCCGAAGGTGAAGTTGTTGAGTTCTTTGATCGCTCGCAGGATTTTGGCTTTCCTCCCAAAGTCGATCCAGATCGAAAACCTATCAAGATAGAAGATGAAACGAGTATTGTTCAAGAAGATCAGGAAGATGAAGAACTGGCTGAAATATTCAATTATAGACGGAAAAGAGATATTTGTGGAGATGCTGATTATATCCTCGGAGACAGTGAAGTACGATTTTCCATTTGCTTGGGTCAGAATATGGACATCCCATCAAAACATTTTTAAATTTATAGTTTGGATTGGAAAGATGCCCCGAGTACCAATGTTCCATGCCTACAACAACAACAACAACAACCACAACCACAACAGCCACCTCTTCCTCAACCACCACTCCTTATTTTGTTCCCATAGAAAATGAGTCAAAATGCATCTTCGATGGGCCATCCATAAACACGTTTGATGGTAATCAGTTCAAGTACACAGTTTGCCATCATATCCTCGCCCAAGATCAATCAAGCTCTTGGCGAGTATCAGGTGGGTTATCTTGCACATTTTCATGTTCAATTTCACCCTTTTCTATGTTCAACTTTCTTCCTTAAAGTCAAGCAGGATTGTGTCAAACCTGGCAAATGTCGTAAATCCATTCGGATTACTCAAGGGTCTGATGATGTCACCTTGGAGGACACCTTCAAAGTCAAATTTAGGGACAACGAATACACTCCACGCCAGATAGCTTTGTTCACTGAAAAACATACAGATTTCAAGGTGACTAAAATTGGAACTAACCTTGTCTTTCGGTCCAAGGTTCATCCCTTCAGAGTTGTGCTCACTAAAACCGGAAGAGTGGAGCTTGAGGTCGAGTCAAGCTTTGAGAACAAGGTTGACGGTCTTTGTGGTCTCTTTAATGGTTAGTTCAATTTTGTCTCTCAAAAGTACAACGCTTCCAATAAAGCCACACCTTTTTTAGGCGATAGCTCGGATGATAAAACTTCTCCTGACGGAGAATACCTGGATGCTTCCCAAGAATTTGGTGATTCGTGGCAAGTCCCAGGATCAGAACCCTGCGCAACCCCTACGCCCGAAGATCAATGCCCTGAAGAGTATCGACGAAAGGCTCTCCGAATGTGTGAAATGACCACCAGGTGACTTTTTCTAAATATATATGTATGCGTGAAAAGACCTTAACTTTTCTCTATCGTGTCTTGGTTAGGTTTCCACCATTCAACCGATGCGGTCATGTGGTGAATTTCGACCAGTTTATCTCTAAATGTTTCGAGTCTTCATGTCAATGTTTGAAAGAAATGGATGCTGGAAAATCCTCCGATGACCCGGTGAGGACTTGTCGTTGCAAAGTCATGAGCAATCTTGTCGGCGAATGCCTAGAGAAGGACCGTTCTGTTGTCGTTGAAGGTTGGAGAGAGCAACACCTTTGTGGTAAGTTGTCCCCAAGCTCCACAATAGAAATTGAGCATTTGGAACACTCTCGATTATGTTCCAGAATCCGATTGTCCTTCTGGACAGATCTTCAAGGATTGCCACAATACCGCTTGCGAACCTACTTGCGACAATTTCCGCCAAAACGTTTGTGCCGCTTTTGATGAAACAAAGATTTGCTTCCCAGGATGCTTCTGTCCAGAGGGCTCTGTGAGACAAGGCCAGGATTGTGTGCCAAAATCCACTTGCAGGGACTGTAAGTGTATATCATGAATTTGAATTTGTGTGAATCAAAACGACGAATTACTTGTCAAATAATCGGATAACGGCATCCTCGCCCATTTATATACATATACTGAGTATTGAGAATGAAATGGTCAATAACAACTCGAGCATTTTAGGTACGTGTAAAATCAATCAGAGACCTCATAAATATCAAACCTTTGACGGAAAGAACTTCAAGTATGCTGCCAATTGTTCGTACGTAGCTGTCAAGCACTCGTCTATTGAACCCGACTTTGAGATTCATTTTACCAATGAGCCTTGTCCAAATCGCTCAGGAGACTTTTGTACAACGGCTGTGGAGGCCAAGATTGGGGGTCACTCTATACATGTGGGCA
Organism: Tigriopus californicus; assembly: GCF_007210705.1. Classification (NCBI taxonomy): domain Eukaryota; kingdom Metazoa; phylum Arthropoda; class Copepoda; order Harpacticoida; family Harpacticidae; genus Tigriopus; species Tigriopus californicus. Next base: position 8,848,404 of record NC_081445.1, on the reverse strand, counting down.
AAAGCATTCAAACAAATGAGGTATGGAAATAGGTTTTCATGAAAATAAAGCATGCAAAAGAGACTGAGAAAGTGCTTTCGTGGAACAGAGGATTTTTTACCTCATATTTTTTCAAATTTCAGATGGTTTTGTTTGTTGATGCCCAAAAGAGCGATTTAGAGTCGTCGACTCCGGAGTTCAAGTCAGCCGTTAAACCGAATGGGGAGATTCAAATATTACTTAATGGGATTAACGTAGAGATCCTGTACAATATGGAACAAGGATCGTTTCTGATTCGAATGCCTTCCGAATACTATGGGGGCAAGACTGTAGGGATTTGTGGTAAGTTGTGAATCTGAAGACAACACAAATTATGGTATCAAAATATTTTGAACCTTCCCTCAGGAAATTGCAATATGTTCGTAAAAGACGATTTTACTGACAAGACCGGTCATATTGTGGACAACACGGGCAAGTTGTTTGAAAGTTGGAGTACAAAGTTGTGCCAGGAGACAACTGTTCCACCCACAAGTTTGCCTCAAATCAAATGTATCAATGATAACAAAGCCATTTGTCGGGTGGTTCAATCCCAAGCCTTTTCAATGGTAAGCATTAAAACCTATGTTTATATATGTCAAAGATTCTCGTAGTTCCAACTTTGCCAAATTAATTTCTTCTCCGCGTCGAGTTCTGTAAAAAAACACTATTTTCACTGTGCATGAAAATAATAGACGTTTGATATTCATAATATATCTTTACCGTACAATTTGGAATTAACCTTGATAAAATAAAGGCTAGTACCGGGTAGCTGCGAATTCTTATCCAATTTTTATGCACATATATACTTTTTTTTCTATGACCGTAATTTAGCCGTTTCGAAAAAAGTTACGATAAGAACATCTTGAGCCGAAGGAGACCTAAGTCGCCTTTTTGACGACAGATTGCATGGTTTCTTCTGCCCGTTATGATAATGTAGAAAATTTAATTATCGGACTTATTCTGTATTCTCGGCCACCCGGTACTTATATTTTCCATTTTCTTGTGATTGCTCCGCATTTCTATATATTTGTCAGGGTGCTCTTATCATTGTTCCTCTTAGCTTTATCCTTTCATAATGGCAACTCTATTTTGCGTCCCAGTGTCATCCTTTGATTGATCCCAGTCCCTTCCTTGAGGATTGCCAAGAACAATTGTGCCAAGATCCAAACTTCTCTTTGTGCAACATCCTCAACGAATATGGAGATGCTTGTCAAGACTTGGGAGTATGCATATCCTGGCGTCAAATGGCAAATTGTTCCACTCTCCAATGTCCATCGAACAGAGAATACCATGAATGTCCCACCAAAAGGTCAACCCGTACTTGTGAGGATGTGAAGAACGAGGTTCAAAGCCAGGACATCTTTATGTATGCCAGATCAGGATTGAATGGCTATGGAAGTGGTTTGTCAGAGGACGATGATGATGAGAGCAATGAATCAGAAACTTGTTCATGTCCAGAAGGTCGAGTCATCCAAGGCTCTAAATGCATTCCTGAGGAATTGTGCGACGCCTGCCAAGATACAGAAACGGGAGACATTTATGGCATTGGAGAGTCGTGGACCTCAAAATGCCAATCTTGCTCTTGTCATAGTAGGTTTTGAACTAGGCTCGGCTGACATACATTGTATTACTTGAAAGTATTAATCATGCTTCTAGGCAATACCAATGATTCTGGAACAATCACTCGTTGCCGAGCATTAGATTGTTTGCCTGGTCATGGGGTTTGTGGGATTGGACAAGAATGGAAAAAAGTGTCAGGTTCCAATGGGGACCAGTGTTGCCCCACGTTTTCTTGCATTGATATTCGGAGAAATTGTAGCGAGATTGCCAAACCTGAGTGCTCAGGAGAACAAAGTCTGAAGAAAGTGGAAAACTATCAAGAATGCCCAACATTCGTGTGCGGTAAGAGCAAAATTACTTTTTTTTGCTTCCTATCGATGGGTTGCATCAAGCAATGAAAAGCTTGTTTGTAGATAAATCTACATTATTTTCGTGTTAAATGTGTTGAAAGCAGGGATCCTATTTTCCATGTTCTATGTTTACAAGCTTGAAAATCTAAATATTGATTATTTCAGAATGTGTGGCTAAATCTGAATGTCCACTTTTGGATGATACAACCCTCGTCTTAAAACCAGGGGAAACGGCACTTGAGGTTCAAGGGGCATGCTGTCCCAAACTCGAAATCAAATGCACCAGAGAAACCTGTCCTCTTCCCCCTAAATGCCCCAAGTTCTACAAATTGATTCAACATGAGTCGGATCTATGTTGTCCGGAATTTTCGTGTGGTACGTCTATCTACAATAGTACATGAACATGCCAATCTAGATTTTCCAATATCTATTTTTCCTCATCTCTCATAGAGCATCCAAATGCTTGCATCTATTCCTCCAACTTCTCGAAGAACGCACCAAATGTTCCCTCAAGTATAGGTTACGGAATCCACGAGACCAAGGAAGATAATAAAGAGCTGAAAGAGGTACTTGATACATCTTTTCTTTGAAGCACCAGAGGCGTTGCGAGCCTTTGGAACTTCAAGTTGGATGAATTTCCATTTCAGTTGTATGCTCAATGGGAAGATGGTCCATGCAAAGTGTGCTTGTGCTTGCCTCAAGAGTTTTCCAATCCCACGGCAGAGTGCACATTAAACCCTTGTACCCCTCCTGAATTGGACTCTGAGGATTATTTGTATGCGCAGAAAAATGGTACCTTATCTGCGGGCGAGTGTTGTCCAACTTATGAAAAGATTGCTTGTGTCCAAGGGAATGAAGCTTTTTATGTGAGTAGACTCATTTTCATACGGTCTCTACTATAGTCGGAAATTAGTTCTCATTCTGACCACCAGAGTGTTCATTATCAATTTTCACGAGTTAGCATTGAACAAAAATAGGGCTGATTGTCATTCAATGATTGAATTTTTGACAACGCAAAGGCCTAATATTTATTGGTTCATAGCAAGTGATACGAAGTTTATGGTGCCAGAGACCAAAGCCAATAACTTGGGCGTCTCTAGCTTTGTTAATGGCGTACTACAATTGTCTGGTCAATGAGTCAAGGGCGCCTAATGAGCCTGACATAAGTAGTAGTCTTTGTTATTCGACGGAACATGTTTTGTAATATTTTCCAGGGTGGCGAAACTATCCCAACCCAAGATCCATGCGTAAAGTTATCTTGCATTGCGTCAGGCAAGTCGCAACTGAGTAAACAGTCAATCGCGGAATCTTGCGATAACACCTGCCCTCTGGTGAGAATATAATGCATATTTTACCTTGGTCACCCAGGCTGTGAATGGCACTCCTGAAGCATAAGCTAGTCTTGACCTGAAACGATTTTATTTAGGGATGGAAATTAAACCCCCCGGAGACCGGAAAATGTTGCGGCAAATGCAAACAAGTTGGCTGCATTCGGGAAGACACGTCAGAGATTCTGGAGCTTGGACAGCAATTTGAGAGCAAGGATGGCTGTGTTACACACGCATGCGTCAACGTTTCTGGCACTGTAAGGTGTTTTGGATAAACAAAATCATAAGATGTTGGTTGATCCAAACCATTTTTCGTTCCTCAGCTTCAACTTTTAAAGAAAGAAGTCTCATGCCCAGCGATTGAAAATTGTGACGGGACCATTTCTAAGGATGTCAATGGATGTTGCAATGTTTGCATCCCTTCTTCACAACCGCTAACCTGTAATGCTCGTACTTGCAACTGCATTAGAACCAAGTTTTCTAAAACATGGTTTGGTTCTGTTTCAGCTTCCTGTTCACCTGTGTCTCAAAAACCATCGGAAACCATCGGCTTGATCCAAGAAATGCATGCCGACCATGGTTATTGTCAAAATAATGAACCTATTCCCAATTTCCAAGAATGCCAAGGACACTGCAAATCTGGCAACACTTATCTCTCTGGTAATATTAGATCCCTATCAAGTAAATGAATGGTTTATTTCATTATATCTGTAAATTACCAGAGTTATCCATGCACGAGGCCGATTGCAAATGTTGCCAAACACTGGTTGAGGAGACTTTAAAGGTTGTCTTGTCTTGTGAGGACAACACATACTACACCAAAGAAATCAAGGTCCCCAGTCGCTGCCAATGTTTGTCGTGTTCCAGCCTTCAAGAGCAAAACACCAAAGACAAGCATCCTAATTATGAGGCATTCCTTGGATACCAGCACATTCCTTTGGTAATTGTTGCATTCTTAAGTGATTTATCAAATACTGGCTTGTTATATAAAAGACAATGGGGTACCCTCAAAAAATTCAAGTCAGAATAGCCAATGCTATCAAACATCTCTTCAAAGAGAGTCCGTTACAAAGACCCTTCAATGAATTTCTAACTTATGAAGCTATCTTTTGGACAGGATCTTGATTGCATGGTATGCATAATTACGGTATTTTTGGACTTAAACACCACTTTACAAATGTCAAATTTCAAGGTGGATTGTCTGTCGGTTTTAGTCTCAGAATTCAACCAAAAATATTATGTTAGGTAATGACTAAAAGATAAGTAAGTTATAACGCTGGACATTGCTCTTTTCAGAATGGAGATGTCGGAACTCCAAAACAAATGGAAACCCAAACCAACCTGAAAAATGACAATGAACCCCCCTACTGAAATAACTTACCCTGAAACCTAAAAATACTGTTCTCATTAAAATGATACTTGTACATAGTCCAAATAAAGCAAATAACAGTCTAAAACGACATTGTCTTTGATTGTTATGAGTAAAAATGAAATACATAAAGAGCAATTTATAAATAGAACAACAAGAAAAGAATGACTTTCAAGTCTCAGGTATACATGGACAAAGATTGTACGCACTAGTCTTATGTCTATTATTTCTAATTATTTGACGGTATTCCAATGTTGTCAGATAAGATTGCAACTAATTGATTACGAAAGTAAAAATTTCAAAAACTGCCATTACATGAGGTTCAAGCGTAATTAATCACAATTACGCTTAATATAGTAGCTTAAGCACCCAATAAAAAGTAGAGTATAACCTAGATATTGTGAATTTAATCATTTACTAAGCTTTCATTTGATATCAAGTCAGTATGTTCGAATGATTGAATCCAATCAGTTAGGAGGGACAAACAATTTTTATACAACTCTCTCTCGTTACCTTGCTTCATGATTTTGTGGGTATCACGATCTTCACCAATAAATAGGATGCACATAACCAAGATCGTGCCTGGATCTTGGATATCGGACAAGAGCGCCTCATTTTCCGACACATTTTTTTGAAAGCCCCATAATAACCAACGATCTCTCACGCCTTCTCATTGAGGGTCCCAGATTGTTTTCGTTGCTAATATATTTGTGGGATGCCTATTTTCCCCGATTTTCAAGGCCTACGCACATACTATACTGTCTCACGGTGCTTAAAAATCCATATCAAGTTTCCAGGGATATTTCCAAACACATCTTAGCATTTTTTACATCAAAAAGCCAAAGGGAACAACTTTGATCTTATTGTTTTATGGAATTCTAGCCACAATATAAAACTTACATACCTCAAAACATTGTCAAAACTAAGATTTTCAAAAACCTACTCAATGTAAATTAGAAGCACATTTATTTAGCTCTTGAATATGAATTATGATGAAGAAAAATAATCTTTTATTTTTGACAATCGATATGAAGTCTTTGGGAAATCAAATTAACATTAACCGGGGCATTTTGGGGCAAAAAACAATGAAATTTCGACCACTAAATCCCATGTAACAAAGTAGCGGTGAAAGAGATGATATCGTAATTCATATTCAAGAGCTAACTAAGTGTTCTCCTAATTTTGCATTGGGTAGGTTTTTGAAATTTTCAGTTTTTATAATGCTTTTAGGTATGTAAGTTTTTCATGTGGGCTAGAACTCCATAAAGCAATAAAATAAAAGCTTATGACTTTTTGATGTAGAAAAATGCCAATATGTGTTTGGGAATTTCCGTCAAAACTTCAAAAGGTATTTTTACCACTGTGGTCTATGTACGTACATGTTGGTGTGTGCATGCACTGGCGTTCCACAAAAGACAGGAAACGGGTGAGGTCCATTTAGAGCTTGAGGGACCGGGATGTTCACGCTCCTGCTTTGATGGGATGGATGTTCCACTTCTGGTACGAGCCCAAAGGACTTGGCCCAGTTGGCATTTCAGCCTTGGGACAGTCAGATTGGACCTTCGATCCCAACAACATGACGCTCGTGCCAATGTCAGTTGTGCTTCTGATAACAATTGTGGGACTTATTCCTCAAGCTAGGGCGTCCCCACCTTTAACCCGGGGGAAGGCTCAAATGTGGGACGAAGAAGATTTGGTCATACCAGATGGACAATTGCTAACTGACTTGGGTAATACATCTAATTTTACCGTTTAGAATATTTAGTTTATGAGGTCTCTAATCTGAAAGTGTTGTAGAAAGTCAACTGGTTAGAAATAGAAATAAAAGGAACACAACTGGGTTAATCTCCCCTCTTGAGAGTAAACCAAAATTGGTGTAAGTCTTGCCAAAATCCTGCTCGGACTAACGAAAACTAAAAGAAAAAAATAAGCATCTTATAATCATGAAAAGGATGGTTGCATTGTCAGAGAACGTATCAGAGGCCGTTCGTGGAAACACCAATACAATATTTAGGTTTCAGAATTACTTTTTATCATGACTCCTCAATAGGGTGTTTCAAAAGTAATGGACCACGCGAAGATCAATAATACGATACAATAGAAGCTCATAAAAGCTTGTTTTCGTATGTTTATCTTTTAAAGAAAAATGAATCTTACCTCAAATTAGTGCCCCTAGATGTACTGGCCACCCTGTACGTTAGTTTTCCTAAATCAATGTTTGCAATATGCTGACTATACATCGATTTAAAGTTCGCTTTCCAATACGGATCATTATCACTGGCAACATGGATTATAGAAATGTACATATTCGCTTATAAATCAAGCCACTTTTTATCTTAAAAATTATACAGTCATCTCTCGTGTTTTTGTCCGGTGAAACAGGAAAAAATGTTCGTACAATTTTAAGAATTGACACCATCATAGTCCACTATGCATCATTTCACGTCACAAGAACTATTGCCCTGATATTTGCAAATGATCGAACTTGGGAATAATTGTAAGTTATATGACAGGTGACTTTTTTGTATAGCTTTCATTGATACCCAAGTAAATGTCTCATAAACAATACATTTCTACTCAAATTCAATAAGGGCCCTTATTTGCAACGTCAGACAGCCCAAACAAAACGGGAAGAGGCACGGTAGATTGCAAAATAAAGTACTCGTGACATGCCATGAAAGCGATTTTTTATTAATTATAAGATCTTGAACGAATTCGCCAAAATCAATACCGACGCATTATAATTCAATTAAGAGAAATTGGCCTAGTCGGCCCCTGTAGTTGGTAGAGGCTGACTCACAAAGAGCCCTCTGAAGTGCAGAACGTAAACCATATTTCGTACAACGTAGGACCCTTATGACTTTGCTGACTCTCTACAAATCTATGGTCCAACCCCATTTGGAGTATGCATCTCCTATTTGGACACCAATGAGCTCTCCAGGACTTCAAAGAGTAGAGAAGGTCCAACGAAGTTTTACAAGAAGTATATCGGACATGCGTAACCTCTCCTATTGGGAGATTCTAAAACAGTTAGGATTTCATAGTACTCAACGAAGATATGAAAGATATCTTATTAAATAGGTTTGTAAATGCATTCACAAACGACGCCCTAATCTGGGAATAGACTTTAATTGTGAGAATACAGTCTAGTCATAAAGTAACTAGACTGGTCAAAGCCACAAAATCCTTCTTTATTCTACATATATAGAGCTCGTAGAAAATGTTAAAATATGACCTTTTACCCTCCTTCCCTCGACAATTCTACATATTAGATAATCCAATGGTATATTTGAAAGCCGACTTAGATCCGTTTTCCAAAACAATTCCAGACCAGCCTTACATACAAAGCCCATCTCGATCTGCCAATTCAAATTCATTGCAAGATCAAATATTTTACCGCGTTTGACCTTGCCCACTATCCCGGGGACCATTCAATTAAGTGAATTTTTACCGGGGATTTCATCCCTTGTATCGGCGGAAAATCGATAAAAAAATCAAGCATTCAAAATTATTCATAAAATGGGATTGGTCTTGATTTTNGAAAGCCGACTTAGATCCGTTTTCCAAAACAATTCCAGACCAGCCTTACATACAAAGCCCATCTCGATCTGCCAAATCAAATTCATTGCAAGATCAAATATTTTACCGCGTTTGACCTTGCCCACTATCCCGGGGACCATTCAATTAAGTGAATTTTTTACCGGGGATTTCATCCCTTGTATTGGCGGAAAATCGATAAAAAAAATCAAGCATTCATAATTATTCATAAAATGGGATTGGTCTTGATTTTGAACATCGATGTTTTTCTTGTGTTCATGTCCTTTTCCTTGGCACATAATTGATTCCAGAAAAGCTCCCTCCTTTCTCGCTAATCCTAGAATGGGAAATAAGATGTTCCACTTTCGATCCTCAGAGGCTTAGGCACATGTCGACCATGGACAAGACTGTTTCCTCGACAAGGAACTAAAATGCCTTATCAAGTTTTGAGGGAATACCCAAAACACCTCACGGCATTTTTCAAGATCCTGAAATCTAAGAAATAATTTTGTGTGATTCAACACCAAAATTTATATGCTCAAAACAAATTTTGAGGAAACTAAGAGCACTTGAATCGGAATTAAAAATTGATCTGCTGTTTTGGGCTTATATTTGATTAGCTTTAGTTTCAAAATGCCCCTTTTTAAACCTGAGCTCAAATGCCTAGATCAACAATACTGATTTGCTTGCCACAAAACAAGGATTGCTTTGCATTTTCTTCTCTAAAAATGCTGCATGTCATCGTTAAAAGTCTCTACAATGTAGAATGCTTAAAGCCCTTTTGAAACTTTCAAAATCAAACTTCGTTAAACAACCAGTATCGCGGGATCTCGTGAAAGTAAATGGTTGCCTGAAAGATGCAGTTTTTATTCAATTTCGACAGAGTTTGAGATATTGTCTGTTGTTTGCATTTCATTCAAGCTTCAAGTAAATGCATACCGATGTGCACTTTTAATATGTGCAAAACTTATTCTCAAAGATATATATCATGCGAGTCTTTTAATTTATGTAGAGTGCTCTTTTGATATAGGCATAACATATTCTCAACAATGAAAATGTCACGGTTTGTGTCAGCTAGCATTTGGTAAATACTGTTGTATATAGCGGGGAGTAGCGAGATGCTAACAGAGCTACTTCGTTAGCTCGACAACCCATCCCTATTAACAGACCTGTGTTGCATTTGCAATTACATTTTCATGAAATTGTAATTAGTTACATTGAGAAACAGAATAATTGTGATGAATTAAATTTTAAGGAATGCAATTAATAAATACTTCAATTACAATTTACAACTATATTTCCGTCCACAAAACAAAACATGTGAATCTTTACAAAACCATTGGATTGTTGTTTAATGTTGATGTTTCTCCATTTAATCTTGGTCATCAATGCATTCCTTTGCTTGAACTTTCATCCCTGGACTTCAACGCTTATCCGAATTTGTGATCATGGAGCAGAGTCCAAACGTCTCTGCCATTGTCTCTTAAGTAGATCATATGACTAATGTTCGTTAAATTGCAAAGTTGTCATTACACTCTCTATGCCTATGTATCTTCAAAGGGACATTGATCAGGAAATCCATTGTCCATGCGCATTGTTCTTGTATTTCATTGAGTACTCTCTGGGCAAGCTAAGTCCTTTTTATTTTAACAAGGTCATCTGAAGAAAGACATTGAATTGTAATTGAATGTAAATCAATTAAATTTTGAAGGTAATTGTAATTAATTACAGCTCAAAATGAAGTAATTGTAATTAATTACATCTGAAAGAAATGCATTTGTAGTTAAATATATTTTAGAATGTAATTGACACAGATCTACCGATAACTACCATAGTTTGTGAAATAAGAAAACGGTATCATGCTCCATTCCCCTTGAATGTTCCTGCAGCCCTTATTGTGGTCACAGGGGGCGGTATAGTGTTAGACCTGATGAAACCAGAACAATTTAACCACATTTAAATCGGTAGTTAATACAACAGATAAGATCAAGTTGTGTATTCCTAATTTCCACAAAATAGTGTATGAAAATTTAACTCTTATTTTTTTGCCACTCCAGTTTGATCTGGACCAATATCACTTTAAGAAATAAAATCGGTATTTGTTCCTTATTATTTACGAGGCACGACAATGTCAAGATGGCTTTTTGCTATTTCCATAAAAATATAAGTACCTGGATGAAGAATTAGCATTTCGGAATTTCAGTACAAGCATTACTTCCTTCTTCATATAAGATTGGTCTCAGGTCGCTGCAACTACATACTTCAAATTTCAGCCTAATCGAACGACTAGATCAAAAATAATGCCCTCTAAAAGCTCACTAAATAACTCGTCACTGAATGAATGGAATAGTTCTCCTGTGATAATTGATTACCAGAAGGGGGCGAAATCATTCCTTCTGTACTCTTTGAAGTACCGTTCTTTGAGAGGGCATTACTTTTGACCCAGTGGTCTGATTGAGCTAGAACTTGACACACGTAATACCCATTGATCTTGGGAGGTTAGGTGATTCATGGATACCTTTAACAGGAGGATTGGCAATCGGCGAATCTAGGTCACTTTGTGAAAACAACATTTCAGCTCCCCAATAGTCACAAGGCATACTAACACACATTAAGAAAAAGCCATTTAAAAGAAAAAATAGAGTTGTTGCGACAAAATTTCGAGTTATATCCCTTTTAATAAAAATGTCGAAAGTGTCTGGGTTATGTATAAAAAGTCTAGAGCTTTAAGAATAGTTAATAATCAATATAATAAAAGATGTGCAGTTTGGTCTCAAATACCAGTACCTTACTGCCTGTTTCCATTTATGACTTGGTCAAAGAGCTATGACAAAAAGAAAAATAGGCCTAGCTCCGCTGATGTCCTCTCCTCTAATTAAAGGTCTCTCTGGGTGATTCCAACATTTTTTTACCGCCGGCAGATAAAAGAGCGCCACGGGCCGTTTGGACACTTTCAGGCGCTGGAACGAGCTTAAGCCGTTACGTTTTTCCTTTCTTTTAATACTTTTTTAGCACTCCCATGGTAGATGATATTCTATGTTGAAAAACTCGTTCATTCAAAGCAACTTAGATGAAGTTGGACTTCAGCGAAAAAGAGATCAAAAATTTGACGGAAAAGAATCAAAGATTGATACTTTTAGCTCAGATTTGTTCACTCTAACATTTTACGCATAACCCTCTCTACATACTTATAGACTTGATTTTCTTTTATACTGATGTTCCATAATTTGACGAAGGTAATAGATAATGAACGAACGTCAGTGAGGAACGAGTGGAATTGTTATACATGAATAAGCACGTAGTCACACAAAGATCCAGCGAGATCGTGATAGATGTATAATTGCATAAGAAGTGAGAGGACAACAATAACCCAAGAGGTAAGCTTTCAATTGTTGATGTTTTAATCAAATTGGCTCCTGTAGTGGAAAGTTTGAAAAGGTAAAATTCTCCTTTCAACTATGATTCTTCAGTCCGCAAAGCAGAACTTATTCCTACTCATGTTCCATGTTTGCTCCAGGAAAATAATCAATCCGGCTGGATCTTTTCATCCCTTTTTCTATAGGTCTTGTCCTTTACAAGTAATGCAATGGAAGATGTGAGGGCACTCTCAAATGCATCCTTTGTTTGTGTATAAAGGCAATTTAAAATAATCCTCAACTTTATAGGCTTTATCTGTTTTGCAGAAGATCCTGCCTTGTTCCAATTGGTTCCGGACCAAGATCCTAATAACTTGGAACCAGGGGATTTGATTGCATTTGACCCGGACTTTCCCCGATTACCTATGATCCTCAAGAAAACTTCTCCTTCCAATGACGAGGACGAGGATGTTGACTTGAAAATGGAGAACAGAATGCATTCCTTGCCCAAACGAGACAGAATAATGGGAGCTCATCGTTTTGTTAGATGTGAGTATCTAGAAGATCACTTTTTGCACTTCACTATACATAAACTGTACTTAATCTTTCATATTCTCCTTGTCAAAAGTGTGAAAATAAAAGCAGATGAAATTCAGCTTCAAATTAGATAACTTATTTAATGAACTTGGCTAAAAATGCAAAACTACGGATATCCTATAAAAAATAGGATGACTTAGGAACGGAATAGCACTATATTTTTGAGAGCAAAACAGTGAATCGTTATTTTCGTAATTATGACCTCATAACTTTTTAAGCCATAAGCATTTGAATACGCCCTCTTTCTCGCGATGGCAAACGTTAATTAGTTATGAACTATTAGCTTTGTTATACGGCTGTCTCTTTCTCGTGAAAAGGGGCATTCAAGCCAAGAAAGTTATTTAAGGTGGGAAATTTCAAGGAGCTATAAAGTTTCTTGCCTGTTCCATTCTTTGTCATTCAGATTGGGATTGATTGAGATGAGCTAACTCATCAACAACAAGACTGTAAACACTAAACGCCAACCTTGACATTGTGCCGCTTATGTCTATCTGTGATAATTTGCGAGGTTTGAACTTCGACCTCATGTCCAATAGGCCACGAAATATGGTTTACGTTCGGCACTTCAGAGGGCGTTTTGCGAACTAGCCTCTATCAAATGTACATAGGGCCGATTCCTCCTTATTGAATCATAATGCGTTTAACTTGTTTTTGACTTATTCTATCAAAGTCTGAGGTATGATTAGTGTCCCAAGTCACATAATGTCCGGAAAATAAATTGCGTTAATGGCATATTACGAGTAGTTTATTTCGAAATATACCGTGCCTCTTTTCGTTTTGGCTGTCTGAGTTTGATAAAAGGGCCCCTATTGTCATAATCTGTTGGTAAACGAGTTCTTCCTTCTAGCCATCTCGAGTCCATAGCATTGATTCGTTTTTATGTTTTCCATGTTTTTCTTTTGTATGAGTTCTTTTATGTCAATAGGAACCGGATTTATGACCACTTTTAAAGCTGTGTGTCCAAAAGCGATCGGAAAATTTTATAAAGACCAATGATTTAATAATGCTTTTACATCACAAAATAACTAAAAAAAACCTTTTTATTGTTTATGAGTCATGAAAATTGATATTTATAATGACGAAAAAGAATTATTTACCGTTCTTAGCCTGTTTTGCTTTAAAAGTGTACTGATACATACTCGGCATGAAATGATCAAAAAAGTTGAAAGTAAAGAGAGATGAAAGCGTGTTTTCTCTCTTTTCAGTGTACCATCACCAACCACGACCCCAGCGACGATACGTCTTCTAATATCAAAATGTTCCAATTGATTCCGAACTTCATCTCAGTTACTTTGAATAAACGAGTTTTCCTACATGGAATATCACTCAACCTCTACTTCATGACCTTGCGATCGATACCAAGAGAAGCCTTAGATGGAAAAATAATCGACTATTAAGATCTTTTGAAATAATAATAATTATGATAATTATGAAATAAAAATATTTTGAAACGTGTCCAGTGTCTTTGGGAGAGGGGGGGCACAGATTATTCATGAATGATTAAAATGATTATTATCTTACTAGCATTCCAGGTTTGATTTATGTCACATAGGTTTTCAAATACCAGTTGATTTCAATTGTTATTCATGTTAACATCTTTACATTTCAAATATTGGTCGACATTCTGATGCATTTTCTTGGCTTACATTCCTGCTTAAATGTATTTTTATGTACAATTAAATATTTCAAAGTTAACAATTTGGGCATTTGCTTTTCTTAAGCCTTGCATTTACGGAGACGTTCAAACATCCTATTTTTATTGCATTTTTTACAATGAGATAAGAGTATGATTTCGATTTTTAAGGAGTGGTAATAGCAATGCCATACCTGAATTCACTTTCGAAACAAAAACACTCAAAACCTTTGAACTGAGCTCACAACCTTATTTTTCTATGTACTACCATAAAATCTAGACAAAGCACGTTCCAAGTAAAAGCTATTGCTTTTGGCTATCATTATGCAAAATATTGTACCAATCATTTAATTGGACATGACGCCGCTTTCTTCATAAACTAGTATCGGATAATGTGCTATAAAACGGCAAAGAGTAATGGTAATTGACCAGAAAATACATAAACCATTTTCAATGTCAATGGAACAAAAAAAAAGCCTTGTTAAATGCACTTAAAACCCGTCACTAGATAAATGGTATTGCTTTTGAAACCCTGACCAGCCCTCCAAAATTATTGTGTTTTAATTTGCCACCAAATGACAATGAGCCGCTTAAAATCCTTTTCAAAATCAACATCAAAAAATAAGCTGAAATGGACAGAGATGTCGAAATTTATAACATTGAGCAAATCAATCTATATCATCCATTGATTACTTGAAATTATTAGAGGCCGTAATTTCAAAATCACACCGAAAAAACCTGAAACTGATTAACAAAGATCCAGACATTTTCAGCCGTTCCACTTTGTATTGTTGGAACCAAATTTATTTACAAGTACAAGACATTGCGACAAACTCATCAATCTTTGTACACATTTAGAAGCTCTAGTTACTTGTTTTTGTAAAAGAATACAGTGTCTCAAAAAAGTTTTGCATTGTAATAGTGTATTTCCACAAACATAAATCCAGCTCACAAACATCACACTCCTCATTTGGACTTCAGGAACTGCTTACAAATCCTTTGATTTGTTTGGAATAAAACAAAGAATTAGTTTTCTCTCATTGAGGTTACATTTCTCGAGCAAAATTGGACCGCATAAAAGGTCAGAAATAACCTCCACTCTGGTGACGTAAGACAATCGCAAAGACAGATACAGAAAGACATTCCATGGGCTCGTCTCTTGACCAGGTGTGATCGATCCCAGTGCCTTATAACCGAGGACCTCCTGCCAAAAGGCTGCAAAAAGCCACAGGGCCATCTTCTTGGACACAAGAAATCACATTCGTATGTATTGTATGCAGGGTTACGGGAGATATGGGACATCTTTCATATGTCCTGGGTCAACGTTACATTAGAGCCTGGATTTGGTATCTACTTTTATTAAACGTACATTTTTCACAGTGCTCATCCCATTATAGGCGATTATCTGAGCAACCTTTGCTTAAGATTAACAATATTTGAATATGGATACCAGATTCAAACACTCGTCGCAATTTTATACCGTCTGAAAATAGCTATTTGTGGCAATCTTTCCTCTTTGTGGGGGTCGGTTTGACATATTTGAAATCTGGATAAGTATAAAGAAATGTCTTGGTTGGTATTAGGGACAAGATTTGAGGATGATATGTCCCATAAATTTATGTGTTTTATTTGACTGACCCTTAATTCTTGCATGCGTTAATACAACTATTTTTTTTCATACTTAATGTCACTTGACATGACCTTGAGTCGCAGTAAAAGCTTACTATTAATATGTCAGCCAAGTGGAGGTAGGGCTGTGTCGAAAAACAAAGTAAGGCAGTTTTCAACTGAAATTGCATGCTTAAAAAGGCCTGATTTTGAGATTGAGGTTGCCAATTCAAGATGTTTAGAAAATGAAATGTTTTTGTATGAAATTTATCAGGTTCAAATCCGGTCTCTAGTTATGACGTAAAGTGGATGACATGTTCAAAGGTCCGTTCAAGGAAGATCAGGTCAACGAGCGTCCTCATTGTCCCAGTCACCCTATCCTGTGACGATTCCTTACTCATTTCTGTCTAATTGCTAACTCGCGGCCAAAAAATGAAGACGGTAATTGAAAATGCCGTTTCAGTTTGACACTTCAATTAGGGAGATGATTCTAATAGTCGTGTGTCGTCCAGAGAGCACGAAAAATATTGTCCCTCAACATGTCACCCTCATGATTGTAATCGCATTTGGAGCGAGCAATATTGTATGACAATCAAATAATACCGGCCTTGTGGACATTAGGAACATGTAATCTCATGGCACATGGCGTTGAAACGACCGAAGTTGGAACAATGGACCAGAAATGACTTTTGAATGTTGTTCCAGCACTTACAAGCTCAACGTTTGGATGGGTGAAGTTTGCTCTGGACTTGACATCTTCCTTCAAATTGGCATACCTTTTTGTCACTCGTTCTGTCAAAATAGATCGAGAGCTCGACGTGTTCAAACAGACGCCATTCATGAATCATGGGATTGAGCAAATCGAGGTCACTCGTGACGTCTCCAAACCATTCAATCTCAAACCCAAGAGAAGTCAGGAACAAGGTTCCAGGCAATAATGTACCAAGCAATTACCAGATAATACACGTTCGCCATATCTTTAAATCATGCCTTAGATGCTTGCCAATATAGGTATATTTGAAAGGACTTTGATCCAACTTGAGTACATTATTACGAATGGATTTGGATGTCAAAAAGTCGCACTAATTGACTAGAAATATGGACTGCGAACGACCTTCCCGCCAAATCGGCCTGCTCTTGGTCATAGCAACTCTGAGCCACTTTTCGAATTAAAGTAATAAAATAACAAACGTAGATCTATTCAATTAAAGGTAGGTAATTTTAGTATAATTTACTTGTAAAATGGATCGTCTCAAAGTTATGTTGTCAAAAGCGTATGTAGCTAACCAAAAGCAGGCCGAAAATTCAATTTTATCTATTGTTTACTACATAACATTGAGCATGTCTCCTGATTTCCCTATGCAAATTTGGCCAAGTTCATCTATTCAACAAGATCTTTGGTCGTATGAAGTGCTCATTTAGAATAACATGAACGGTTTAGGATGCACGAAATTTTTGCTTTCGTTCGCAGTCCACATCTCTAGAAGTCTCTGACTAAAACTTAGGCACAATAAGTTATTAAAATGCTTCAAGTTGTTCCTTATGATCATGATCAGACCTGTGTCAAATACTTTATAAATGTAATTAAGTGCAGTTACAAATTCATTGATATGAAATGTAACTAGTTACAATTACAATTACTTTTTATTCAAGCTTGTTCAATTACAATTAGTCAATTACAATAGCTGTGCAATTGTAATGCAACCACTTTAAATTAATTTTCAGTACCATTTTCATACAAAATGATATGTCATTTACAAATGTTTTACGGACCCTACTTTGAAATTTTCTTGCCATTCTTGCTTGCAATTTACCCTCGATGTATAGATGAAATTGTTTCGCAATATTAGTAGCCATTTACTTTCCCAGTCAAGATGGCACTTTTGGTTTTGCATCTATATTCATATTTTTTCAATTTTTTGAAAATTGACATTTCATGGCCTCTTGTCATGTTACGTTTGTATCAGGAAATAAAACAAAAAAAAATTATTTGCATTTATCTATTTTAGAAAATGCCGAAAATGCTGAACATCTCTCAATTTAGCATCAGGGGTATCCCAAATGACGAGATAGAATTTTCCAGAGCATGTAAATGAGAGCAGAAAGTGGTTAAAAACGTTAGCTTGTTTTGTGCTGAACAATGGTATATGTCTAAAAATGATTTAAAAGCCAAAAACTTGCATGAAATGTAATTGTAACTAGTAATTGAAAAAGTTCAGTCACATTGGTTCAAATGTAATTAATTCCAATCTCAATAAACCTGACTTCAAATGTAATTCATTGCAGTTCAAAAAAATGCAATTGTAATTATAACACAGATCTGACCATGATCACTAGAGAGTTCTCAAGGGTATTCATTCCAAAGTTACAAAACTGCAGCTTCAGACCCTTTTCAACGTTTGTATAAAGTAAAGAGGTGGCGCCACAAGCACTGGATTATTGTCAAAGTCAGATTTACAAACTGTCCATTGTTGGAAAATATTCTTGCGGTCTTTATTCCGAGACAAAAATTGATGACCCGAACATGGCAATAAAGTAAGCTTACTTAAAAATCATAAGAGAAAACTAATAAAAATCTTCTCCTTGATCCAATAACCTTTATTTCACAAAGCAAAATTCGGACTTTGTTCGGATTACATCACATGCACAGTAATGGAACAACTCATCTGTCAACAGGCAGTTGTCCTTAACTGTTGGAATATTTCGTTTTGCAATCGCCTAACATATTGCCTCTCTCCCGATTTTATGATTAATTAATAAAAATAATCTTAGCAACTTGAATAAACCATATCAATATCATTAGAGATGACGATAATCTAATTCTGTACCTTGCCCTGTCATCTACTGGAGAACTTAAGAGTTACGAAAAATGTTTGCTTTAAATCCAAAGAGATGCTAAGCAGAAAGTTCTGACCGTCTAATGTAGATGAGATGGCGATAGGTTCTCCAATTGATGATGCCAACATAAAAAACGTCTATCCATCAATATGTATGATTTTACATTACATCCTGCGAGGACCTTCAATATATCACCGAATCCCACTTGCTTCCATTTTTCAAGGTGTTCCTGGTTCAAGGCCACTGCCAATTTTGGGGATGCTTTGAAATCGATCCCTTCTTCACATCCTTGACTTGTCCGTCAACGCACATGGGTATGTTGCGAAAAAGTGCCAAGTTCATCTCCGATGCCTCGAATGTGTATGTGTAAGGTGTGTTTATAAAAGTGTATGTTTTGCTGGAAGTGGAATAGCAAGTGGGCTGGACCGGTCTTTGATCTACCGTACAATAACCTTCACATTCCTGTTCGTACGGGAGCGTACGTCACTGTTGTCTATCTGGCACTCACTCGCTCACTCACTCACTCACTCTCTTGAGGTCGAAAGTCGTGATAATGAGAATCCAACTGAACGAGCCCAGCGATAACGAATTCCACTGACTTCTCACTCGGTGATAGTACATGTGGAAAGTGTTGGCTGCGTAAGATTGACTATACGTTTGCTTGGCTGAGTTCGGAACATGTATCTCAGTTGATTTCAAACTTATATACTTTCAGTCTCTTCATTGATTTTCAATGGCTTCGCGGCATAAAATAATTATTATGTTTATTCATGTACCCAGGATATTTTTGAAATATGCTTTTTTACCAATGCCTGAAAACTGAAAGAGGCAAACGGGTAAACATTATGAGAGCAAGAGGTGTCGAAATTTTTAAAATAAAAACGTGCTTTGAATGGCGACCCTGCCATAGTGACTTGGGCACATTAAGGGCACTTTGCGATGGATATTTGTTTTCAAGAGATGTAAAGAACTTTTTGACAAAACACAGGTATCGATGAAATGTAGTTGCTATACCGTAAAATTCCAAACGAAAGTCATATTAGTGCTAAAAAATATGGCGGGCGTAATATGACAAGAATTGATGGCGAAGAGTGCGTTTGATCAATTAGAATAAAATTTGCAAGTTCGTTCCTTTCGAACAAGACGGCTAGTTAAAGTGATGTTGAACATAGAGACAATTAGAATTTATTTTGAAAACAATTCGAATCAGGATGGGAGTTTGTTTGGTCAATCAAGTATTAGTTGATCTTTTATGGTCAACACATTCCACAGATCTTCCGCCTTTTGTTTCTCTTTGTTTGATCTCAGAGAAAAAAAGCAATCGAGATCATTATCAAGAAGATGCAAGTTGCATCAAATGTCAGGAAGTTTAAAAAGAATCTTTCTCTTTCTCTCCGGTCCAAAAGTTGCCGCCGCCTGATTTGAAATCATCAATCAGTTGCCCAGGGTGACTCACCCGAAAGCTCCGAATGTTGCCAATGACCTGTCAATCACACTTTATTGAATCTGTCAGTTTTTATGGCATTTAAAATGCATTTCAATACGTTGTCCGTGAGGTTCGTTCGCCCCGTGGATTCTCATTCTCGTCGGCGTGCTCGGATCTCCAGTCCAATCCAAATTCAAGGTCAAATGATCCGCGAGTGTCCAGTCCATAATGATGTTCTTATGTAGTTCTGGGTCTGTCTGCATAAGCAGGGTGCCCGCTTGGCTTCTAGTCCCTCCCGTCCGCTTCGTTAAGCAAACGAACTCACTCTACAATCCACAATCCTACCCTAGTATTCTTGGCCTTGTGTTGTTTGCAATAAGCACTACTCATCAAGCGGCCTTCGAAAGAAACAGTACGTCAAATCAGGAACCTCTGTACTAAGTGGGGTCATCCGTGACTTTTCCTGGACCACCTTTGTACATATGTAGTAGGATATCTAATGTAGGTCGACTAAAAATAGTACCTTTAAGTCAACATTTGCTATCCTTGCATGCATTTTCGTCATTTATTGTCTTCAGATAAATTGTTATTAATGGTCTTTTTTATGAAGAAGAAGTTTTTGAAATGTGAAACCTTTTTAGGATCCTGAATCATTTTAAAAAATGATTTTTTAAATCAATAGCATTGATATTACTGATAAGGCTGACAGGTAACAGATTATAGTTCAATGAAGTGTTATTGGTACCGAAAAATAAGCCTTAAAAGCAGTTTATTTTCTATTTCATTGTCTGATAAATGAATCTGCCATTCAAACTTGAACTTTTGCTTCTCGCCAGCAACTGCTGATTTGAGCAAATTTGGTAAATTCATGTTTTATCTTTATCTCTGCTTGGGGTTTTCTTGGCTTTCAGGCTTGGTTATGCTAGAGGATCAAACTTTTGAATAGGCTTCCTATGAGGCACAATTGTGTGGGGGAGGTTGAATGTACTTATTCCTCAATTCTCTTCAACAGATTGCTCCCTAGCAAGGACAAATAATTGATTTTGCTTACACACATCAACACTAATACATACACGCATAATCACTTTGATATTTGGACCCTACCCAACATTGATTTCAATATGACTGATTACTGGCTATGATTTTTAGGTGTTTTTGGAGTCTCATAACCTTATGTCCAGAGGCCTGTCTTTTAGTGCTTGTACCTTGGAATTAGGGGCTTGGACGTTAATTGGTATGAAAATACGCTTGCCTAAGTGGTGAGCAGATGCTCATTCTGGGTAACGTCCAAGCCTTAACTTAGAGGTAAGAGCGTTTGAAAAACTCCCTTATGGTTAGTTACAAATCAAAATAAAAAATGGGCCAAAAGGTTAAATAGCTTTATTTTTTTCATACTCTGGGGCTATAGTAGGTAAAAATAATATGGATTGAGGTTAGAGAGCCACTTCCATTGGAATCAGATATTCAGTAGCTTGTTCATAGTATAATTGTGATAATATCCTTCAATGAAAGCATGCTTAACCATCTAGCTTGTTGAGGGTGTTAGTATTCTGTCACAATCAGGATTGTGAGAATCACTATCCCATCGTAAGTATTTCGAAGAAAAATATCAGCTTTATCATAATCCATGCATGAAAACTAACGGAATTTATTACGTAGAATAATGTTTCATGCCTTCATGCAAATTTGACCATTACATGAAATTGTGTCAACTTTAGAATGGAGTAAGTAAATAAAATCTTTAAAAAGTGAGGCAGACTCAAGATTCTTCTTTTTGTTTGCCATTTTGTTCAAATTGGATTTTAATTTCCCTCTCATTTCTTAGAAGCTAGACCATAATGATAATCATTTGCCAAAACAGAACTTTTTTGCTTCCTGCAAGATTCGCTCCCATAGGAATTTGGTATCCTGGAAGATCGAGTCCCATATATGTCACTTCAGCAGTCCATACTTTCCAAGGAAGTTCTTGAGTATGTGTAAAATGTATACTGCACACCAAGTGTGTGGGCCAATCCTCTGATGTGGAGGAGGAAAGTCGCCTGAGTCAAAGCAAACTGTTGCTTCTGCCTGGATCGTATTTCAAGTGTTCCAAATATGCGGGATTTTATACAGTGACGATGACAAGTCTGCATCTCTGCAGGAAACGGCATGACACACAACTGTTTCTTTCTTGGCTCTGGAAGGAAAATGACTCGAAACCTCCACTTTGGTTTAGGAACCACGGATCAAGATCAAACAAACGAAAGTGGCAAAATTGGAATTTAATGATGATAAGGTAGACAAAAATGTCGAGGTCATGATGGCGAGCGATCAATTCTGGCTGCTTTGACGCAAGAGGTCGTTATAGCGGGAAATATACAAGTAGAGGGCTGAAACGAGTACCTAAATATAAATCGATCCCAGGCATCCTCGTTACGCCCTAATAAGCTTTTACACATCAAAGCATAGTTTGGTATGCCACGAACTTCTAGAAATATGGACTGTGAACGACCTTTTGAACGACCTGTGAACGTCAAATTGGTCTACTCTTGGTTATAACAACTTTGAGCGACCTTTCGATTGAAGTAATAAAATAAGAAACGTAAACCTCTTCACTAAAGGCAATTCATTTTCATGTTAGTTACTTGTAAAGTGGTTCGTTTCAAAGTTATGTTGTCAAGAGCTTATGTGGCTGACCAAGAGTAGGCCGAAAAATCGAATTTTATGTAGTGTTAACTACATAACTTCCGACACCTCTCCTGGGTTCCCAAGGCATAATTTTAGACCCAAATTTGGCCAAGTTCATCTATTCAACAAGATCTTGTGGCCGTATCAATTGCTTATTTGGAATAAAGTGAACAGTTAAGGAGATAAGAAATGTTTGCATCCGTTCGTAGTCCACATCTCTAGAAGTCCGTGGGTTCATTATCCCATGAAAAAGATCAAAATAGTAATCAAAATGATCCCATTGGTATTTGCTTTGTCTTAGAGGTCAAGTAGAGATATAATGGGCCAATGATACTACTTCCCATTTTCCAAACAACACACAATTCGACTTTTCCATCAATAACACCCAAGCTCACTCTACAACAGTTTGAAAAGAGACTTGATATAGAGCTCGGTTCCAAAAGCACCCACCAACTTATGCATCAACACCTATTGGTTTCCATATACGTTATCAACCTTCTGCCCTCTGTCCCATTTTCGCTCTCTCCGTCTATTTCAAATGCTTTCTCCACTTATGTCTAATGAGTCTGAAAAAGTCTTGGATCAGTGACCCAACTCTTAGTCATAGTGTCTCGCGGGCTCGTAACAATTTGTGTGCCCACGTGAATGTACACATACTCGCTTGTGGCGCATGGAACAACTTGGAACGGAGGACCAAACGAACAAACGGAGGAACGAGCGAACGAACGGACGCGAAGGCAAGTGGCAAAAGTGGCAAGTGTCTCCTCGTCAGTAGGTGATTGACCCACTTGGAGATGGGAGGGAGGAGCAAACGCATAGGAGGAGTTGGAGTGACAAAATAGAGATGGTTAGTGACAACTAGAGAGACACAAGGAGGAAACCCTGATTCATCGGGGGAGTCTCCAGGGTCCAGCATGTCGCCGCGAAGACCCGTTCCCAATTTGAAGTTGTCCTCCGTGAACATGGTGGTCCGACTCCTGGCGGGTGCGGCTCTCAGACACGATCTAGTTTATATCGAGGTAAGACCACGGTTTGGTGACGTCAAGCAAGATACGTTTGCAGAATTTGTGTCAATTGAAGGCGAGATGTTTTAGCATCTTTTGCTTTTGTGGTGGAAGAATTGAAGGAGATTTTGAGATTCTGGAGAGATTAAGGATAAAAGTTCAAACATACGTATATTTCTGCATGAATCTGACATGTTTGACAAAGCAATTCAGATAATTGAAAAACGTCAATTTATACTCGGATAAGTTTGGTAGATTGACCATATATTCTTTAGCATTAGTTTGATGAAAATATCAGGTTTTGTTTTCGCTTTGTCATACTCCATACCTAATAGAGCTTCAGGTATTTTGAAACAAAGTGCAAAATATGTATGCCCTGGAGAGTACTAGTTTGAAAAATGAAACCAGGAAACGGTTTTGCAAATAAGTCACAAGAAAATCCTCTTCTGATTTTTCTTTTCATTTCACCCTAGTTTCCAGTCACTATGTCCCTCAGATCCAACAGTGATTGATTATTATGCTTGACATTTCAGGAAACTCTTCGGATTCTGATCCATTTGGGATTGTTCACCGATATTGTAAATGCCACGTTGAAGCTGCTCAACATCCGTCGAACGTATTCAAAGCCCGATAAGATGCTTCTTCATCACAAGCTTCTGATCAAGACTTTACTGCCCAAGTTACTCAACTGCCATTTGGTGGCCATCAACCTGAGATACGACTTTATCAAACACTCTTTTGAGGCCAAGGAGATCATCCTACGAGGAATCAGGTAAGCAAATCTATCCATAAAAACAACACTCAAGATATCAAGCACCATTATTGTCTGACAGACACTTTCGCAATCTGGAAAGGATCGACCTGAGCGGTTTTTGCACCGACGAATTGGTCACGAAATTGAGCCGACATTGCCCTCATCTGCGCCATCTCTCGGCTAATCACAGCAAAGCTCTCAGTAATTCTGCCTTAAGTGCATTGACCGGAGCCATCCGGGATGGATCCGAATTCGTTCTTGGCTGCAAAGAACTGAGAAGGTGAGTCCAAAAATTGACTTATAGCGGTCTCAGTAGGTGAGGATGGGAAAAATATTTTTCTACTGTAGTCACCCTTGCCAAAGCACATTCTGTAGCACCTTATAAAATTCAACCTGTACATGAATTAACATTTCTGATGTCATTTACGGTTCGAACGAGAAGCTGGAAGTTTTTTTTCATAATTACAACAACGTAGAAAGATAAATACGAGATTCCAATTTTGATTTTGTCTTGCAGATTTGCCAGCCTAAAACAACAAGGCTCCTAAAATGCCATGCTAAGAAATGAGCTAACTAATCAAACCAAGGGATAAATTTTCAAAATTTACCAGTTAAACCTTGATCTCAGAAAAAGGGTTATGTTGACAATAATGAGTGTCAATTGCCAAAAGTTGCTCATAAAATGTGAAATTTGAGGGTCAATGGTGTCTTTATTCTGCTCGTCTCTTGGCAGAGTATTTTGGCCATTTGCCTTTTTACATTATTAAGAAAAAGCCATGTAACTTGTTCATCTTTAATTTACAAAGTTCCCTCCAAAATATCTTGGGTTCATCATATCTAACAAAGAATTGTAACCTCAACTCTTTTTGGATTGCAGACTGGAGATATTCAACTGCCCATTGATCACGGCCTCAAAACTTGTGAGCCTGATCTTGATACTGCCCAAGATATCGTTTATATCCTCGGAAAAGATGCCCATCGCATTTGAAAGCTCCGCTCTTTTCGAATCCGGTCAACGGTTTCAGCTCACCAATTTTGAGCACACTGTGTCTCATTTGGAGCGTTCCCAGGAGAAGTTCTACCAGCATCTCACCAGGGGTGAGACGTTTCTCCACAAGGTCAGCGAGATCTTTCCCAAGATCCTCACCGTCAAATTGACCCTGTCCTACTACGGGGACAGTCACGTGGTGTCACAAATACGATGTTTTCAGAACATTCACACTTTGATACTGGAGTTGCCGGATGGCCGATTGGAGGAGAGCTTCCAAGAGCTCTTAATGGAACGAGGTCACCAATTGAAGAAATTGTGTCTGCGCGTTCAGTTTGCCAATCTGAGGGACTTGACGTCAGTGTTCCAATTTTGCCCCTCGTTGACCGTGTTCCAGTTCTTCACAATCACTCTATTTGATGATGGCTTCCATGGCACCAAATGGGAGCGATTCCCGTCGAGTGAGTTCCTCGTCGAGCTTTGTTTGGGTGTGGGCAAGACTTTTTCGAGGAACATCGAGCTGTTCCCTGCCATCATGGAGGAGCTGCTTCTCAAGATGGCCAATATGGAACGTGTTGCCTTATCAGGAATCTGTTCCTCGTGGCTGGACGATAAAAGCATCGACTTTCTGGTCATCCAAGGAGGACTTGGGGCCATTCGAAACCTCTCAATCAACGGGAAGGTAAGGCAAATCAACTCAGATCAGGAATACATTGTTTTANGACGATAAAAGCATCGACTTTCTGGTCATCCAAGGAGGACTTGGGGCCATTCGAAACCTCTCAATCAATGGGAAGGTAAGGCAAATCAACTCAGATCAGGAATACATTGTTTTAAGGTTTGCCCAGTCTTGGGGATCGATGACCAGAAAATAAGCCCTCTTGATCGTTAAGAAGTTAATTAAGTTAATGTTTTTAATTGCTATTTTTTCCTTTTGATGAACGAAACAGAAGTTTTTCGTTAATCATTAATTTCGTTTTAGAAGCGGCAAATTATGTCGAAATGGCATGAAATGAATGGAAAGCCTGACAAAATGTTTCCCATCAAAATTAGAACCGGTAAATATCAAAACCAATGTTTGTTGATTTGCTTATCACCTAGGGGGTTAACATCTGATATTTTAAATATCAGCCACAAAAAATAGACCTTGAATTAACCTTTAACAATTTGATGCACATCTATGGGCTTAAGAAATAACTAATTTAATGAACGGACCTAAGCACATTCAATTTCATTTTTTCATTATTCCTCCTTTATTTGGCTTGGAAACATGTAGTATTGACTCAAAACAATTCTCGACGTGCTATTTTTATGATGCGTAGTTTCGCCTACCCTTAAGTCCATAGTTAAAGACCGAAATCCTCCGTCACTTTTCCAAATTCGTAACTCACAGGGACCCTTATTTCCAACGCCAGACAACCCAAACGATATGGGGAAGAGGGATAGTAGTTTGCTAAATAAACTACTCGTTACACGCCATGAATGTGGGTTTTTTCCGGACAATTAGTTACCAGGTCATTCATTACACATGAGATTTTGACAATATTAGCCAAAAACAATTCGATACGGAAGGAATCGGCCCAATCGGTCTTATATTTGGTACAGTAGAGACTAACTCCCACTGCGCCCTCTGAAGTGCAGAACGTTAACCACATTTTGTGTATCAAAGGAGGCCCACTGATAGTGCAGATATAACTTTTCTTTGTCTTTACGTTCCAGTGTCCCTTGACCCTCATCTCCGCCCTATCATTGATTCAACATTGTCAGAATTTGGACCATATTCCACTCCACGGCTGGAATTTGAACGTGGAAGACCGATTGGAGTTGATAAATTTTATCCACGCGAACGACCTAAATGTGACTATATAACGCGAAATGCAAAATAACCCCCATGATATTGGTATATATATATACGTATAGATTTGACTCGTCTTTATTTCCATATTGAATTAATAGACAAGATTGAAGTGAAATGAGGTCAATAAATATGATTCTAAACACGACCTCAGTCTTCTTGGGGAGGTTTGTATTCCTTGATGTCTTCGAGGTCGGTCTCTAAACCGGTCATAGCTGCACTCAAACCCGTTTTAACCTAGAACGAGTGGATCAAATTAGCTCACCTCATCTGATTTTAATGTGATGTGAAGAATTCCAATGAATTTCGATCAATACGAATCAATTCCTTAACTGTTCGGGAACGTAGAAGCTAGTGAGGTGGGATATATTCGTCACTTACGAGATAGAACCCAAATGGGTTTAATCATAGGAACAAAACTCCCGCAAAAACTAGCAGCTGACATTAGTGGAATAACTAACGCCCAACTTGCAGTGTGACTAGTACAATTCAATTCATGATATAATTTACAGCAAATTTGAAGGCAACTTTCATGATTTAAGGGTGGAGCAATTAACCAAACAGTTCTCAATACTCCGGTGTCCGTTGGTTCGAATCTCGGACTTTTAGAGTTCAAATGACCAAACTTGCAATCATTCCATAAGCTGAGGTGTTCAATTACATGTACATCTGACCGAGGCAACAATGTCCCTAAATATGGACAGCCTCTATTCCGAACGCAGCTTCCATGCTGCATTCTTGGGATGTTCTTATTCCGGAGCTGTGACTACGGAACAAACAAACGAACTTTTTCAAATTCTGACTAATCGTAAGCAAACTTAGAATCCCGGATTGTTCACACTTCTACTCCCGATTCCCGACCCACAGAGATACATAAAGACAAAAAAAACCCTAAAACATACAAACACAAAAATTTCGAGGGAAACGTACTTTGACGTACTTTTGAAAAATTTAGATGACTGATATCAGGGTACATAGAGAAACACATTTGGCACTCTTGATTTGAAAACGTTACCGAATTGGGAAATGATTGGGTCATTACAACAGGTCGAAAATATAGGTTCTTTTTATCTAAAGTATTTTAAAACTTGTTCAACCTGTTTGCATTCTATCTTTTCTAAACATTACAAAGTTGTATATTCTATGCTAAGCTACAAACCCAGCTGGCCCATGGATGATTTTGTGAATTATTTAAAAATTACCAGTAATAAAGCAACACCACCTCAAGTCTAAGTATCATTATTGCTTTCAATCACAAGGGACCAGTGATGGACATCGTTGATTTAAAAGTTAACTTTGTCAAGTGCGTAAGTGATTTTCAAAGCTAACCATCTTAATCCATTTCTTTTTGACCATAGTGCATGTCTCTTTTCAAATCATAGCTGAATTTCTTTAAATCTAAATGAATGAATTTAAGGTTTTGATGTTCATTTATGTAAAATATCAAACACATTTTGCACCTTTGGGATGAACTTAGATCATAGTTGGCGCCATTTTGAAATCAAGAAGAAGACTACTTTGCTCAAGGGTACCAAATATTTTCCTGACCCCTACTCATTGGGAATACTTGGCATGCTTCTTGCAAGTCAAATTTTGGGAGAAATATCTACGTATATCTGCGCTTACCCCAATCCCTGAAAAGAAAGTTGCAATAAATCAAACAGACCTGATTGAATTCTTGCACAACCAATGACAATTGCCCGAGCATGTAGTTAAGATTGGAATCCACATCCCCCATTCGGTCAGTGAGACCCTCAACTTGTCCCTCCATGGCTCCTAATTTGGAACCACTGGGATTGCCCACATAACCTTCAGTGGTATTTTTTACCTGTAAAGTTTATAGGTCATTTTTAGAGTTGAATACTGTTTTCAAATACATACGTTACCTTTTCCAAAATGGTGATGGAATTCGACACTTGTTTATACATGATCCCCATTTGACGCCAGACTTGACCAATCTCTTTCTCAACCTAAAACGATTCCAGTCGCAAAAGTATGAATGAATAACACCAAAGTGATATTAAAGCCGAACTTTATGAACATTAGAGAAGGCATGTGCAGCATGAATACCAAGGAGGACAAAACACTTTTTTTGACAAAATACCTGTTCAACTTTTTGCAATCTTCCAAATCGTTTTATCAGGTACATATTGAATTTTTTTTCAATCAATTTTATTTCATTAGTTGACCTTTTGACATGAGCTTTGAATGAATATTTCTTTACTAATAAAATGACTATTGATCATTCCTTTCTGTGTTGCTACAACTCAAACTGGCAATGAATTTGTGGAACCATATACGCATTTTACTGGGTTCTTCTTATCCATGACAAACATTACTTATGGAATGTTTTTGTAAGCTAAAAGTGCCAAAAAATATGAAACTTATAACAGGGTCAAATGATTTTTAATAGGTTTTCTAAATCATGAATTCATGAAACATGCATTCGGTCTTGGACGCGTCAAGTCGTGCCATCATCATTAAAAAAGTTGTCCGCTACTCCCCCACAAAAATCCTATCAATACAACATCGTTCCCAGCATTGCGATCGAACGAGGATGGTAAAAACAGCTGTATCACGATCTATTTTACTTCCTTAGAATTTAGATTTTTTTAACATGCACGTAGGATTGTTCATCAAGAACAAGAGTCTCGATGATTGACAAACAATGTTGATAAATCACGAAATGACACTATAAAGGACTTGAAGCGATGATTTAAGTGATAATTTCGAAGTTGTTTGTCGGAAATAGAAAATTCATGAATGCCATCTCTATCACCCGTTCAAATCTTATTGTTCTTATTGTAGTCATTAAAAAGCTACAAATCTGTATTGGAGCAATTAAAATCATCAAGAAGACACACGGACCTTGTACTGAAATTTTGATTTCCCCCAAAACATTGAGGGCCTCCTCAAAAAATAGTTTGTTAGTCTTAAACGGAGTTTGATAATCTTTGAAGTAGGCATTGAATCCCACTTGAAGCACCACATTTTATGGAACCCTTGGAATAATGAAACTTGGATCGCCTCAAAATGTAAGAATAGAGTACCAGAATTCAATCACAGATGGCGTTGGAGCTTTAATCGTTATGGAGAATATGTCGGAATCTAACCCGTAACATTAAGGCCTCCATCGAATATGACCAGTTACAAACTGAGAGTAAGGTGGTTCAGGTGGTCAGGTCGAATACGAAGGCTTTTTTCTCTTATGCGAACTCTAAGAGAAATATGAAACACTCTGTTGGGCCTTTTAAGGTTGGTGGGGAAGCCATTAGCAATGTAGAGACTATGGCTAACATGCTTGGAGATCAGTTCTCCAGGGTGTTTCAAGATGCTTTAGAGGCCATCAGGAATATGAGACTATCGAGCTCTTCTGGTCCCGATGGTGTGACATCTCAGCTTCTGGTGAGACACTCAATGGTTCTTGCTCCTGTTTTCTCGTACTTGATGCGTTGCATCTTTGATCAGGGCAAGTTTCCATCTTCACTAAAGATAGCTCATGTTGTTCCAATTTTAAAGGGGGAGATTAGTCGCTCCCCAGTAACTATAGGCCGATTTCTCTTACTTCGAAT
>NC_081445.1:8808977-8817908 GCF_007210705.1 Tigriopus californicus | reverse complement strand
GATGGTGTGACATCTCAGCTTCTGATGAGATGCTCACAGGTTCTTGCTCCTGTTTTCTCGTACTTGATGCGTTGCATCTTTGATCAGGGCAAGTTTCCATCTTCACTAAAGATAGCTCATGTTGTTCCAATTTTAAAGGGGGAGATTAGTCGCTCCCCAGTAACTATAGGCCGATTTCTCTTACTTCGAATATTGCGAAGGTGTTTGAGAAGATTATGAAGTCCAAACTTGTTGAATTTCTTGAGTTCAATGAAGTCTTTTCTCCTAGCCAGCACGGGTTCCGAGCACATTTTAGCACAGTTACCCAACTGATTGAGCATTTAGAGCAGGTCATTGAGGGACTGGAAAGGCACGAGTCAGCAGATGTTGTCTATCTTGATTTTGCCAAGGCCTTTGATAAAGTAGATCATGGCCTTTTGTTGAATAGACTCCATGAGATTGGGATCCAAGGCAAGGTTCTCAATTGGATAAGAAGCTTCATTCAGGATAGGAAGCAAGTTGTTAAGGTCGAGGGATTGCTTAGTGACATACATGATGTCAAGCCAGGTGTTCCCCAGGGCTCCATCTTAGGGCCTCTCCTTTTTATAATATTCGTTGCCCCGCTTCAAAAGCTTAGTATTACTGCCAGCCTCTCTTCTTATGCTAACGATACAAAGTTAGTTTCTGGTAGGAATGGCCAAGATTCCAGTTGAAGGTGGGTAGAGTTTTTCAAATGTGTGGTTGGATATATCGCACGTTTAAGTCCAGAGATAGCATCACGATGCTAACTCTGTACAAGTCGATTGTCCTGCCACATCTTGATTATGCTTCACCCATTTGGGTTTCAATGAGTTTATGGCGGACGCAAGGTCCGCCATGTGATTGAGTCAAGAGATGGTAGTTGACTGGTTTATTACCTAGAGTTCCTAGCTATATATATACATATCACAGATGATTCAAGGTGAGCGAGCACATGCTCGCCACAAGTTCAGCAGGTTTGCAAAAGGTCGAACAAGTCCAAAGATGTTTTCAGAGAAGGTACGAAAGGTATCTGATACTGTACGTTTTCAAAAGCATTCATAAGCTTTGTCCCAACCCAGGATTTCGGGTCAATTCTAGTGACCGTGGAGATTTAACGTGAGTTTTGAGAGCACCTTCAAGTCCTTGAGAATCCAGGCTAGTTCGAACAATGAAGTCCACTTCTCTTTTTTCTCGGGCTCCTTCATTGTTTAATTTGCTTCCCTCCAAAGTTCGTGGGGAATACGTAGGCCTTGTTGATCCGGTAGCATCTTTCAAGTCAGACTTGGACAAATTTTTAGATAGCATTCCAGATCAACCCTACATTCAAGAGCTAGCTCGGTCTGCCAACTCAAATTCATTGGTAGACCAAATATAATATAAAGATGGAAAGGTAAAATATGGACGAATTATAACCTTTCATTTTAAAAGTACTGGGAATTATATTCCCTGTAGCGGTTAGAAAAGCCCGTGGAAAACCAAACCAAAAAAAAAAATAACAGCCATTTACCTTCTTCGTCAAATTTCCAAGTGCGGAATTTTGATTCTCCAGGATTGCTTTGGTGACATCGGCAAATTGATTCTTCATTTGCTCATCAATTTCACCACCCGACATTTTCACCAGCTCTTCAACCTAAGCAATTGAACAAATGAATACTTGAATGTGTCTCTTTATTCAATCATCGAGAAAGTACCTTGAAGATGATCTGTTGCACTCCAAATTCCACTTTTCGTTTCGTATCCATCACAGAATCCGCAGTGTCCAAGAGTACTTGTTCCACATTGGACAGTCCCTTGATCTCATTCTAATTAAATAAATGATTCATTCAAATGGCCTTTAGTCCTGAAGGCTAGCAAAACCCACTGATTTCAAGGTCATCCATGGACACCTATGGGTCTACTCACGGTCAGTTCCTTATACCCGTCATTGACTCTTTCAAAGAGGCTCTCAGCCATGTGACCGGATTCGATAACAATGTCTTTGAGCGAATTAGAAGCGCCCAAGATGTTAGTCTCCGTGTCTCGTAGGACCTAAACTCAAATCAGGCTGATATATCTTTATATAAAAAACATTTTTTCTAGCAGTTTTGGCGTACCTTGGCGAAGCTTCTTTTTTCGCTTTTCTCGTCATTAGCGTCAACCAAAAGGGCCTCTAATTCCTCAAAGTGAGCCTGAAATATAATATTTGGGCACCGATTAAGTTGAGCAATTTATCTGTTGACCCTACTTCTAACCTGGCTTTCCAATGAAATTTTTTCCACTTCTTCTTTGGTGTTAGAAATGAAATTCGGCAGCAAAGCCAAAATATTATATGAATCCTTGGCCAAAGTTTCCAAAGCATCATCATTTGACGATCGACCCCTCGACATTTGTCGCTCCATAATCGACAATTTGGAATTCATCCTGGAATCGATTAAGTTTCAATCAATGCATTTGATTAAGGTCATCCTTCAAAATGTTGAAGGTGCGAATGTAGTTTACTTAAGGAGAAATCGGGAGATGTTGTCAATCTTCTGATCCACTCCAATGTCAATCCCCGACGATCCCGAGCTACTCCCAGAATCAGACTTGATCTTGTTCAAGATCTCCGAGATGAGCTCTTGTTGAGATTTGGAGCTCTTTTCTGACTTCTTGCTGTTCTCCCGGATGACATTAAGCAACTGCAGGATAGCGTCACGGATGTCCAAATTGCTAAAACAAGACAGAAAATGGCATGAAATGTTAATGCTTTTTAATTGATCGTGCTTAATCTGTTTTAAGTAGTTATCTGTTAAGTAGTAAAAGTTTCAAAGAAAGTGTCCCCCTTGAGAACCCT
This sequence comes from Tigriopus californicus, assembly GCF_007210705.1. Taxonomy (NCBI): domain Eukaryota; kingdom Metazoa; phylum Arthropoda; class Copepoda; order Harpacticoida; family Harpacticidae; genus Tigriopus; species Tigriopus californicus. The sequence continues at coordinate 8,815,096 of NC_081445.1, read as the reverse complement.
GATATCAATAATAAATTTCGACACTCACTTAGAAACAAAAGGCTGATGCATCTTGTTTGTACAAATTTGCAGTCAATCACTATTAAGAAACAGAGAAGAAAGGGCAAAGATTTGCCCCCGTGAATCCTTCTGGCATCATACTTCACTTTAATGAAGTCGATACCACATAAAATGTTCTCTATGTGAAGAGGTTTTAGTTACTTGGCACATCCCATTTTTTTGAGAAAATATGATTAGTTGTGACTCTACAGGGTGCCGCAAAAGATTTTACTGGTTCCGAAGCGATGGAAAATCACCCTTTTTTCAATTTAAATGCTTCAGCTCTTGATGAAAGATCTGTAATTGATTGAAAAATAACCCTAGTCAGCTGCTTTAGTTATTAAAGTATCGATGAGACAATTAAAAAGTGGTGGACATTGTTGGAAATTGATGATCATTTACTCCTTGTGATGTATGTTTCGTGATGTTCTTTCTGTGTATTGCAGTTCCAGGACAATTCGACCCAACAGATAACTCGACCCAGCAAACAACTCGACCCAGTGGACAACTCAACCCATTACAGATATTAAGCTCAACATGTTGGCTTACAAATAGTTAACACTATTATGAAGCAAAATGGGAACTGTGATTTAAGACATGTCAAAATTTGAAAGGATTTACACAATTCACTATTTGATCTTTAAAAGCAAGTTATGTTTACATCAATCAAGGTGTGAAAATCAAGTTTGATAGTGTTTTAATCAAACTTGATTTTTATTCAATGCCTTACTCATGCTAATTTCTTTGCATGCCCATCGAATGTTGACTGATCAAGCTTTACATTTGTTCCATAATCATACTTTTTGGCCAATATGTTGTTTAGTTATTGTACTGGGCCGAGTTGTCCGCTGGGTCGGGTTGTCCAGTGGGTCGAGTTGTCTGCTGGGTTGATTTGTCCGCTGGGTCGAGTTGTCCCGTCACTGTGTATTGTGATCCGACGCAAACACTGGTACTCACGGATGCTTAGGACTAATATTCAAAAGCATTTGTTTTGGGCAAAACTTCAATAAACATTTTTCCTCTTGCAAAAGGTGAAAGTTGTACGACGGTGGTACCAAACAAATCAGGACTGCTAAATTTTATATAAAAGTAAAAGAGATATAAAAAACTCGATTTGCAGCATTTTTCAACATATTCACCGTGCACTACAATCCCCCTATGCATCCTCTTCATTCGGTTGTCAAAAACAGTGACCTGACAACTTGACCCAGGACAACTCAACCCAGCAGACAACTGGACCAAGCAGACAACTCAACCCAGGACAACTTGACCCAGCAGACAAACTGACCCAGTGGACAACTCGACCCAGCAGACAACTCGACCCAGCGGACAACTTGACCCAGCGGACAACTCGACCCACTGGCCAACTCGACCCAGTACAATAACTAAACATAACATTTTGACCAAAAGAACAAGATTATGAAACAAAACTAAAGCTTGATGGGTCAATATTTGATTTGCATGCCAAGATGTTAGCATCAGTAAGGCATTAAATAAAAGAACAAGTATAAATAAAACCTTATCATTATTGATTTTTGCACCATGATTGATTTAAACGTAACTTATTTCAAAAGATCAAATGAAGAATTGTCTAAAACCTTTCAAATTTTGACATGTTTTACATCACAGTTTCAATTTTGCTCTATATGTATGAACTTTTTGTAAGCCAACATATTGGGCTTTATTTCTGTACTGGGTTGAGTTGTCTGCTGGTTTGAGTTGCCCTGCGTTGAGTTGTCCGCTGGGTTGAGTTGTCCAGTGGGTCAAGTTGTCCTGGAACCATCAAAAGCATGTTGCTGGCCTCCTTGGCAGAGCTGACAAAGCACCCCCTTCACAGCAACATTAAGCTCAAGATTGATGGCATGTCTGTTTTCAGCAAGCTTGAACTTTAGCTGTGGAAAAAGTCAGAAGTTGCAGGGTGCCAAATCTGGGCAGTAAAGGTGCATGGAGCAACACCTTGATCTTCCTTTGGATCTTTCACATGAATCCAGTTTTGTGGTGGTAATTTCAAACACAAGATTTTCATAATGCTTGTCCCCATTTGTTTGGTACCACCCTCGTACATATGTGTAATATGTTTCTTTTGGCAGAAATTTGAAGGCGGAGGTTAATATTGTTTGCCTCGATTTTTGAACGGCAAAACTTTTAAGATGCCCTGTATACGTGGATATCTTGGTGTATTCTATTAAAATATTTCAGCTTTTTTAGATACCTTTGACGTTATAGATAAGGAATTTATTACTATACCAGTTATAGTTGCCTTCGGTAATGGAGGTACCAGCGAATGGGAAGTTTAAGGGTAATTAATATTTGAAGTTGAAATCTAATTTATTGCGGTTTTTTTGTAGACTTGGATTCTGGTTTGATGTCAATGTACCCTAAAGTTCGTCATCTTTTGTTTCCATTTAGTGTCCAATAATTGACATCGTTGTTGAAGATATCAATCAATGTCAAATTTTACGACCAACCCATTGCTGCTCTCTCAAAATTACTAGAACAAACGTTTTTCTAAACAGTATTTCCCAAAACCTTCGTTTCTTTCTCTTAATTGAATCATGTATCATTTTCTCTGAGGTGTCTCGTTATCGGTATGAGACATCGGAATTTATTCCTACAAAATATATAATGTGAGGAGAAAAGTCTGACTATTGGAGCACTCCATTTAAGCTTACGTGACTCCACGGTCCTCCGAACGTTTGACTCTTCCATTTTGTAGTTTCCCCACTAAAGTTTCGATTTGATCGATGGCGTGGCCCATGGATCTAAAATGGAACCCATTGAAACACCTCATAACCAGAACCAAGAACCACCCATCCGTGAGACAGAACAGGAAACTCACAACGGGGAATCCTGAAGGGCAAATCCATTGGAAACGATTCCATAGGAGATCAATCCCAAGAGAAGGATGCACACTCGAGCCATGTTGATGATGAAATGATGAATCCCAGTGGGTCACCTACTTTAGCCCAGTATATTGCACCTGATGACTGAGTAGCGAACACTTTTCAACGTGGACCAAGACGAACACTTACTCCCTTTGTACGTTCGTTACACAAAGTCTGAAATGTTCCTCGTTACGGCCATAAGTACTCTTCTGGCCCTAGATCAGTTTGGCCTCTAGTCACACTTAGTTGTCAACATCAGATATTGATGAGCATTTCGTGGGGAGGAAAGAACAATTTCATCTCTGAGCATAGGCCATTGTAAGCGATAGTTCATGAAGTGCACAATCGCCATTCTGAAATGTATTTTGTAGCTCATATACATATTCTCAAAAGTGCATTTGTAATGCATTAAAGTATTTAAAAATCAATAAAACAAAAAAAGCATATGACCAAAATAAACCGATTCAAGCGTTTTTGGCTTTGTTGTAATTTGCTTGCTTCAAATAATTCAAGCGTTCACTCCATTAAAATAAAAAAACTGAAAAGATTATTTTGTCAGTCCACTAGGATTCACATTGTACTGTAAGTGATGATGATATAAACATGGATTGAGCCGAAAAAGAAAAAAAACTTTACCAACTCTCGTCTCAAGAAGTGGTTTAATGTTTGGTTTCCTTGCTCAAAAAGGGTCCATAAAAGTCAAATGTACGGGTTATTCATTCAGGATGCCATAATGACACTCACTTTTTTTGTGAAGTCAGTGTCAATTTTTTGAAATACAATGAAGTCAATGTGGGATGTAACTATAACTCATAAAATTACGGCACATATTTTTCAAACTTTCGAAATATCAATTGTAATGGTAAAAAAAATTAAAATCTCCAATCACTTTTCACAACATTTTTTTTCTTTCTTTGAGTGGTTCATATTTATGCTGGTTAGTAATAGTGTTACATTTAATGAGATATAATACAAGAAAAACATTTCTTTTAGGGATAAATGAATTGGAAATTTTCTTTAACTTCCTCTTGAGGAATGCTGAAACTCATTGGGACAAGGGCCCGATGAATATTTTCAAGCTTACCAATGATAAAGAAACTATTTACAAATTCGGATCCAATCTGGTCATCGTAAAGAGTGGAAATATGGACACAGATAAAAATTAGACCCTTTTACACATCTTGCACAGCTTTTGTGATAACTAGGCTTCGAAAAAAAAATAGTGAAAACATTTAAACACTTTTTCACTCTTTTTGGCTATGTCGGCAAAAAATGAGCCAAATTTCCATTTTTTCGCTTTTTGAGCCATTTTCCTGGTTTCTCTACTCTTTTTCGACCTTCACTTTTGTCAACATGTTAGGACATTTTTTGAGCCTTTATAATCTTTTGGCTCCCTATCTACTTCCTTCTTAACTTGTGGTTCCTTGTTGTGGACTTTTTCATTTATTTCTGTGCAGTATGATCAAATTATGGATTATATAATCAGCCAGAATCATTTAATATTATTTGGGGATTTGGGTTTTGACCGACTTTACTAACCGCTGCAAAGGCTGTAATCCCTGGTAAAATCAAAATGAAAGATTATGATTTGTCTAGGTGTTGCCACTTACACTCTTTACAATATTTGGTCTCGTATTTTTATGTATATTTTTTCGCCTTGGAGAACCCCTTCTTGAAGATGATGTCCACCCTCTTAGCTGCCCGCTTCTCCGCATTGGCCGAGGATAAAGATCTCCTTCCCAAGGTCCAATTCAGTTTCCAGAGAAGCCACACAACCACCACGACAGTCAGTCTCCTCTATGAAATTGTGCACTCGAACATTAGCAATATGTTTTCAATCATTTTCCGGTTCCATATTTTCAATATGCAATGACCTGGTTCTCTTGGCTGATTCAGCCATGGAATTGCAAAATGCCATCAATGCTCTCAACAATTATTGCCAAGAGAACGGCCTTCAAGTCAACACCATCGAGACGAAGGCCATGGTTTTCCATAAAGGTCGTCTGCCACCCACTTCCTTCCCAATAGTCTGATCGAAATCGTCAAGTATTTCAACTGTGTCGGTTACACTTCCTCCACCCAACTCTCCTTCACCAATCACTTGAACTTTGCAATAACCAAGGCCAGGGCCAGGATTGGATACATGTGCAATGGACTACCCATCAAGAATCTTCCCCTTCCAATAGTCCTTCAGCTCTTCCGGATCTACATTGCGCCTCTTTTTCTCTATGGCCTTCACCTTTGGCTTCCCAACTCTGCCCAATCCGCCCTCAAATTAGCCGATGCCACGTTTGCCAAATTTCTCAAGTAATACCTGTCCGTGCCTTAATATGCCAGAATGTATGGACGCATATTTTATGCGAAACCATTGGGCTGGCAAAGTTAATGTTGAACAGTTCAACAGTGTTGGGAACCTGACCTTTCGGGTGGCGATGTCCGGACACAAGTTGTCCTTCCCGGTCAAGGACCTGCTAACACCTAATTGTCCTTGGACCAACATCCCTTCGTAGTATTGGCAATCATATGCCTTTGTCCGGCTTTTGGCTAGATGCAATCAACGACGGGAGCTGACAAAAGATCTGTTCAATCTGACCCACCCACTCTACTACAATAACAAATATTTTTATCATTTACCTCTACCCACCTGTTTATATACTATCTGCAATTTCCCTCATCACGTTTTTTATGTGCATTGAACAATTCAAGTCATCTTCACTATGATATTACTTTCTATTCAATTTTACTTCCTTTACTGTAATCATGTTTTTATAATGCCTCTACACCATATTTTATATCTATTTGGAAACCATGACATGACCAAAAGTCGCAAATGAATATAAAAAGTACTGGTTTGATAGAGTTCGTTATTTTAACACTCATTTCATTCTTACATAATGAGACAAAGTAACTTCTGCGGATGACTTTCATGGCATAGAGGAATACATTGATGATCCGGTTCAGCGAAATGCTGCAAAAGGATTATCACACAACTCTAGTACCAAAATTGGACTCTGAAAGCCCGTTAGAGAAGCCATTCGCGAATATCATTACGAAACCGAAAAATATTGTTTTAAAAGTATAACAAACCAATGATACCTTTAACAGGAGGATTGGACATGGCAATCGGCGAATCTAAGGAAGCCACTTTGTGAAATTAACATTTCAGCTCCCAAAAAGCCACAAGGGATACTACCA
>NC_081445.1:8807574-8807977 GCF_007210705.1 Tigriopus californicus | reverse complement strand
ACAAATTTCTTCAGAACCAAACAACATACCAAAGCAAACACTTACATCATCAGAACTGTGGGAGTTGTATCTTTCACATGAATCCAGTTTTGTTGAGGTAATTTCAAACACAAGATTTTCATAACAGTTGTCCCAATTTGTTTGGTATCACCCTCATACATATACTTTTATTGCCTATTCCATACATTTCTCTTTTATTTTGTCAGTGCAGGTTCCTCATCAATGGGGCATCCCGCATGGTTTCGTGAGTGCATATTTTGAGATGCGATTTGTACCCAGTTCCACCTACTGCGAGTATCAGATAGTTTCGTGAACGCATATCTTGAAATGCGACTGGGTAAAATTCAGTACTGTCGCATTTCAAAAAATGCGTTCACGAAACCACGTGGGGGTGCCCCATTGC
>NC_081445.1:8807456-8807545 GCF_007210705.1 Tigriopus californicus | reverse complement strand
CTGGGTAAAATTCAGTACTGTCGCATTTCAAAAAATGCGTTCACGAAACCACGTGGGGGTGCCCCATTGACTTCAAAGATAAAATAATT
>NC_081445.1:8800399-8807416 GCF_007210705.1 Tigriopus californicus | reverse complement strand
TGCGTTCACAAGATCTTGGACCATCCTCTCCAACCGTAAAAAAAAAAGGATTAAGACACATTAACACACATTAACACACATTTATGTACAAGGGCGGTACCAAACAAATTGGGACTGCTATTTTTTTCAAAAACTAAAAGAGAAATCAAAAAATACCAATTGCAACATTTTTAGACATAACTACTGTGCACAGCAATCCCCTTATGCATCCTCCTCATCCAGTTATCAAAAGCATGTTGGAGGCCTCCTTGGCAGAGCTGCCGAAGCACCCCCTTCACAGCAACATTAAGCTCATAATTAGGGGCACATCTGTGTCCAGCAAGCTTGAGCTTTAGCTGTGGAAGAAGTTAGAAGTTGCAAGGTACCAAATCTGGCCTGTAAAGCTGGAAGGAGCAACACCCTGATCTTCCTTTTGGCCAAGAAACCCCTGTTTTCCTGGAAAATGTGAGGCTTTTCACTGTCCTGGGTAATGTCAATTTGCACAAATTCTGCAGGGGTGGCTGATGGTGAGGGCGCTCGGTTTCACATAGAAAATGTGTCCATGCATCGTTGGCATATTGGGGCACGCCCAGGTATCGTTTGAGGAACTTAGTGTAGGTGGCATCGGCGGATTTGAGGGGATTGGGTGTTAGTTGGGAAGCCAAAGGTGTAGGCCGTAGAGAAAAATGGGGGTGACGTAGATCCGGAAGAGTGGAAGGACTATTTGGAGGGGAAGATTCTTCATGGGAAGTCTATTGCATATGTATCCGATCCTGGCCCTGGCCTTGTCTATTGCGGATTTAAGATAATTGGTAAAGGAGAGTTGGTTGGAGAAGGTGAAACCGATTTGGTCAAAATGCTTGACGATTTCGATTAGACTGTCGTTGATATGGAAGGAGGCGGGAGGCAGACGACCTTTATGGAAAACCATGGACCTTGTCTTGCTGTTTTGACCGCTACTGGGCTTGTGACCCCCAGTACTAGTAAGATTAAAGGTTAAAAGTCGTCTATTTACTGCCTTTTAATCTTAATACAATTTTTGGACAGACCAAGCCAGTCCTTTAACGTAGGATTGATCTGGAACACTAGTGAAAAAATATGTCAAAGACTGACTTGAAAGATGCTAGAGGATCAACAAGGCCTAAGTATTCCTTACGAATATCAGAGGGAAGCAAATTAAACAATAAAGGAGCCCGAGAAAGAAGAGATGTGGACTTCATTGTTCGAACTAGCCTGGATTCTCAAGGGTTGAAGGTGCTCTCAAAACGCACATTAAGCCTCACGGTCACTAGAATTGACCCTAACCCTGGGTTGGGACAAAGCTCATGGATACTTTTGAAGACGTACAGTATCAGATAACTTTCGTACCTTCTCTGAACACTGTACAGTCCCAACTTTTTTAGCCTCTCCCATATGAGAGCTCTCTTAATCCTGTGGTGTTCTAGTGAAACATCTTTGGACTTGTTGTCGACCTTTTGCAAACCTGCTGAACTCATTGGAGCCCAAATGGGAGAGGCATATTCAAGATGTGGCTGGACAATCGACTTGTACAGAGTTAGCATTGTGATGCTATCTCTGGACTTGAACGTGCGATATGTCCAACCGTACATTTGAAAAGCCTTACCCACCTTCAACTGGATATGCTCATCGAACTTTCCATTATTTTGGAGGACTACACCTAGATCTTTCATAGATGAGACCTGCTCAATATCTTTACCTCCATTATCTACGAGTGAGTATTTAAAGGAGTTGACCCAAATGTCATTGAGCGGAATCTCATTCCGTTCAGGGTCATATTACTCTCAGTTACCCAAGAGTAGATTCGATTTAGTCCTTTGCAAGGCTACTGGAATCTTGGTCTTCCTACCAGAAACTAACTTTGTATCGTCAGCATAAGAAGAGAGACTGGCATTAATACTAAGCTTTTGAAGCGGGGCAACGAATATTAAAAACAAGAGGGCCCTAAGATCGAACCCTGGGGAACACCTGACTTGACTTCATGTATGCCACTAAGGGATCCTCAACCTTAACCAATTGCTTCCTACCAGAAATGAAACTTTTTAACCAATTGAGAACCTTGCCTTGGATCCCAATCTCATGGAGCCTGTTAACTAAAAGACCATGATCTACCTTGTCAAAGGCCTTGCCAAGTCAAGATAGACTACATCAATTGATTCATGGCTCTCTAGTCCCTCAATAACCTGCTCAATATGTTCAATCAGTTGGGTAACCGTGCTAAAATGTGCTCAGAACCCATGCTGGCGAGGAGGAAGGACTTCATGGATATCAAGAAATTCAGCAAGTTTGAACTTCATGATCTTCTCAAACACCTTTGCAATATTCGAAGTGAGAGAAATCGGCCTGTAATTACTGGGGAGCGACTTATCTCCCCCTTAAAAAATTGGAACAACATTAGCTAACTTTAGTGAAGATGGAAACTTGCCCTGATCCAAGATGCAGCGCATCAAGTACGAGAAAACAGGAGCAAGAACCTGTGAGCATCTCATCAGAAACTGAGATGTCACTCCATCAGGGCCAGGGAAGCTCGAGAGTCTCAAGTCCCTGATGGCCTCTAAAGCATCCTGATCTGTGACTACAAGATCATCTAAACGCTCAACTTGACTAACCTTGTCAATCTCAACAGACTCATCTTCAGAGCAATGAGCTGGTTGCTTCCGAGCTCAGTGGGGTTGAAAAACACTGGAGAACTGATCTCCAAGCATGTTAGCCATAGTCTCTACATTGCTAATGGCTTCCCCATCAACCTCAAAAGGCCCAACAGAGTGTTTCATTTTTCTCTTAGAGTTCGCATAAGAGAAAAAATTCCTTCGGATTCGACCTGACCTCCTGAACCACCTTGCTCTCAGTTTGTAACTGGTCATATTCGATGGAGGCCTTAATCTTACCCTGAACTACGTCCAAGTTTTTTTTTGGAGACTAGCCACAATTACTGGATTCGAAGTGCTCGTCAGCCTTTTTGCTAGTTTGCAACTCTTTTTGAACAAAGTCTTCGTATATTTTGGAATTTTTGTCCGTGTCCCACCTATCGGAACACATTCAGAGATTGCTAGACTGGAGCAAACTTCCTTAAAAACTGAAACTAATTTTATCAATGGCTGCATCTATGGACGATTCCGTGTTCAGAATTGAAATTAGGTCAAGTTCTTCTAATCTTTCCATAATCAACGGCCAATGTTCATCTTTTGATTTGAACTTAGCCAAACCGACCTTTTTGACGCGTTTACTCTAGAGCACGCCGGCTTTTGAGTTATGGTCGACCCTATCTCAAGAACATGATGATCTGACAAGATACTAGGTGTCACATGGACATACTGGATCAGATCAGGGTCATTGGAAAAGACCAAGTCGAGAACGCTATTCTCTCTAGTGGCTACACCAATGCTGGGAAAAATTTGCGGATCGCGAATTCTTTCAGCTTTTCAACGACTGAGATGTCAATTTCGAAAATGGGAATATACCCATCGGGACTAGACTCCTTCTCTATACGCTAGCCGAAAAATTAAAGCCCCTACAATGAAACCTTCGAGCAAACTGCCAGGTCCAACTCATTTCCAGTGAATTGGAGAGCTGACGAAAAAGAGCTTGCTGAACAAGAAGGGGTCTATACATTGTAACAATAGACAAATCAAGACCTCGAAGATGACAAACTAAGACCTCTACTTCTCCATTCGAACATTTGTACATGACTGATGTGCAAATCATTCCTAACACATAGGCATGCACCCCCTGTGGGAATATGGGATTATCAGGGGTATCCTATCACAACGAACTAAGTTGAAACCGACTATGGTTAGTTCTTCATCTAAGACCCCTGGCCGAAGTTAGGTTTCTGTTATAGAGATGAATGAAATCTCTCTCTCAACGGCTAGTTCTTCTAAGATTTTAACTTTTGTGCTGTCTTTTTTAGAAATCAGACAATTCACGTTCAAATATAGCCCCTTTACGGCCTCTCTTTTGACGGACCAAGTTCACAAGATCTTGGACCATCCTCTCCAACCGTAAAAAAATCCCTCTTATCAACAAAGCTAGTTCTACTGAAGGCAATGCATGAGCTAATGGGGATGGTTGGGTTTGGGAAATGGGTTGGGCAGCTACATTTGAGTAGGAACGTATTTTGGGAATAGGGGTGGGGCAAGGAATATTAGGGAAGGAAAGTTTTTATAGGAATAGGGGTGGATTGGGTATTTGAAGGAAGAGGAGGGAATTGGAAGAGAGAATGGGAGGTAGGAGGAGAGGGAGGGAGGAAGCTAAATGGGTTAAGGAAGGGGGTGGGGTGGGATTAGGTTTAGGAATAGGGTCAGCTCTAAACCTACGAAACTGAGCACTCCTATTTCTCGCCTTTCTTTGCGTCCCTTCTACATGGACGGAGGTACACCGTACATTAAAGCACGTCCTATAGTCTCATGGACTGACGGCACATGTATGGGTGAAAAAAAGGACAATCTACCTTTGAACATCCCTTTTTACTATTGTACTTCTCAAGGCCGAACTTGAGAAGTTTTTGACACCATTTAGGGTGGTCAAACTGACAGCCTTTTCCTTCTTCGGAACAGGCTGCTTTCGATAAACAGGACAGACTATTTTCTCTACAACTGTCTTTTCCTGCGCTTTTCCAGAGGAGATGCTACTTCAACCTCTACGTTGGTCAAATTAGTCGACTTCTTAACTACTGGGTGAGCCTGTTCTTCAAGCAGCACCCTGGTTTCATTGACCCAAGCAAGTAAACCCTCTATAATAAACGGCTTATTGACTATGCAAGGATCATTCCCAGCTAAGACCAGGTCCAAACATGTCTAGCCTCTTTGCCGACTTTTCCTAAAATAGCTTCCATCATGAATGCAGGAGTAACTATCTATGAGCAACAAAATCAAGAGACCAAGAGGTACAAAAGAACAAAAAGGCTGTACAATTTTGTCCTGAGATACAGGACAACAAAGCAAAAATAAGGAATGAACTACTTCACATCAAACTAAACATACAAATCTAAGATGGAGATAAAAACAAGAAGAAAGGGAAGAGAAAAGCAAGGATCAAAAACATATGTAAACTAGGAAAAAAAAGAAAATACAAGAACACATTAATCAACTCAACAACTGGTCTAACACAAAAAAAGTCAATACACTAATGAACAATAAATTCTAACTCAAAAGGACCAATACATCAAACTAAAGAATACACATAACAATTGGAACTAGAAAAACTACACTACAAATCAGGAAAGAAACTGCTAACGCTAGACATAAACATAAATGAGCAATAAACTTATTAAGGTTTTAAAGTAATTACGTCTTACCAAAAAGCCGTGAAAAATCAATCGAAGTCCTTTGCTAGGCTACTGGGAAATCTTGGCCATTCCTACCAGAAACTAACTTTGTATCGTCAGCATAAGAAGAGAGGACTGGCAGTAATACTAAGCTTTTGAAGCGGGGCAACGAATATTACAACAAGAGGGGCCCTAAGATCGAACCCTGGGGCTCACCTGACTTGACATCATGTTTGTTCACTAAGGGATTCCCCGACCTTAACCAATTGCTCCCTACCAGAAATGAAACTCCTTAACCAAATGAGCACCTCACCTTGGATCCCAATTTCATGGAGCCTGTTAACTAAAAGCCCATGATCTACCTTGTCAAAGGCCTTGGCAAAGTCGAGATAACTACATCAACTGATTCATGACTCTCTAGTCCCTCATAACCCGCTCAATATGTTCAATCAGTTGGGTAGCCTGGCTTAAATGTGCTCGGCACCATGCTGGCTAGGTGGAAGGACTTCATGAATATCAGAAAATTCAACAAATTAGAACTTCATGACCTTCTAAAAACTCCTTTGCAATATTCGAAGTGAGAGAAATCGCCTATAGTATCGATGGGGAGTGACTTATCTCCCCTTTAAAAACATGACTAAGCTTCAGAGAAGAGGAAAACATGCACTGATCCAAGCTGCAACGCATCAAGTTCGAGAAAACAGGAGTAAGAACCAGTGAGCATCTCATCAGAAACTGAGATGTCACACCATCAGGACCAGAAGAGCTCGATAGTCTCAAGTTCCCGATGGCCTCTAAAGCATCTTGCAAGATCATCTTAACGCTCAACTTGACAAGCATTGCCAATCTCAACAAACTCATCTATAGGCAATGGGCTGTTGCTCCCAAACTCTTTGGACTTGAAAACACACTGGAGAACTGATCTTCCAACTATGTTGGCCATAAACTCTACATTGTCTATGGCTTGGCCTCCTGAAACCACTCAACTTTCCTTTTTCAACTGATCCGTCTCTATGCAGGCCTTAATTTCTACCTTGGATCAACTCCAAACTTTCTTTGAAGGCTAGCAACAACTACTATATTCAAATTGCTCTGGAGCCTTTTTGCTAGTTTGCAACTCCTTTTGAACAAATTCTTTCTATACAGCAGAATTTTAGACTGTACCCCGCCCTGTAGAAACACATTCAGAGATTGCTAGAGTGGAACAGACGTCTCGAAAATTAAATCATTCTGTCTAAGGCTACAACAATGGTTGATTCCTTTTTCATCATTGAAATAAGGTCAAGCTCCCCTAACCTTTTCGAAGTTAGCCAGACCGACCTTTTTGGGCGGTCTTACTCTAGAGCACGCCGGCTTTGTACTAGGATCGACCCTATCTCAAGGACATGATGATCTGACAGATTACTAGGGGTCACATGGACATACTGGATCAGATCAGGGTCATTGGAAAAGACCAAGTCGAGAACGCCATTCTCTCTAGTGGCCTACACCACATGGTTGGAGAGATTGCGCAAGAATCGCAAAACCTCCAGCTTTTCGAACGACTGAGATGTCGATTTTGAAATGGGAATATAACATCGGGACAAGCCTCCACTCTACAACGCTACCCGGATAATTGAAGTCCCCTACAATGAATACCTTTGAGCAAATGACTGGTCCAACTCATTTCCTATGAATTGGAGAGCTGACAAAGAACGGGCCTTTCTGAACAAGAGGGGGCCTATACACTGTTACAACAAAGATCAAAGCACCTC
>NC_081445.1:8759907-8800348 GCF_007210705.1 Tigriopus californicus | reverse complement strand
GGCTGGCAAGGTTAGTGTCCAACAGTGTTGGGAACCTGACCTTTCCGGAGGTGATGTCCGGACACAAGTTGTCCTGCCCGGTCAAGGACTTTCCAACACCTTATTGTCTTTGGCCCGACATCCCTCGGAGTATTGACGGTCGCGCACCTTTGGCTCGGCTCCCAGTCAAATGCCATCAACTACGGGAGTTAACGAAGGATCTGCGCTTGTCTCTGCACTGTCTGTGACTCCCCCCCTTCACTTTTTTTCATGTGCACTGAACCAATTCTAGTCATCTGTGTTATGATCTCACTCTACCTTCACGGTGGTTATATTTTCTGGTTAAGTGTTTGCTCAAATGCAAAGACATCTAGATATGTTTTTTTCTATGTCAAAGAAGCAAAAGGAACAACTTTTTGTGAAATGCAGATGTTTAAAACTAGTTCAGAAAAGTGTGTTAAGTCACTTAAGACCTATTAAAATGTATCATTCAAAACGTAGTCAATTAGTATTAAAACAACTCTTAGTTGTGCGTTGACGTAAAATTTCATGAACTTCTATCTAGCACATGATTGGTTATTACATCTTAAAGGTTGCGTTTTACGCCTTAAAAGGTCGAAAAATGGCCTAATTATGTTTCCAGTTATTCCCAAGGAATATGATTGTCTTTTTCAATGACACGACAAGAAATAACATTTCTCACTTTTCTTTAAGATTTCTTTTAAAATCTATAAGTAGAGAAAAATGTCGCTTAAAACTTACAAAAGATGTAAAATTGCCTTTCATTTAACTGAATTGCCAAAAGCTACACTATCCCAATATGTTCCTAAAATATTTCAACGATACATGTACAGATTAATTTTTAAAATTGTCACTTTTTGTAATCGTTGATTTCTACGTACTAGCGATGCTTTTATTTAACGTTTATAGAATTTTGTCAAAGTTCAAGATCAAGCTTGATTAAAGTTGCGATTGGCAAGTATGGCATCAAAATTGTGAAAGATTGACATTAAGTCAGTCTTAAGTTATATTGCAAACTATATTCAGGTTTTCTATCTGCTTCATAAAAATGAAATATTTCCATATATATTTCAGGCATAGAAAAGCCTATTATATTTCTTGGTAATTGCTTTAAGATATAACCGGAGCAATTGGTAGTAAAATTTGATTCAAATGCAACCTTTGAAAACAAGATATCTTATCGGTTGCTCCATCGATTTGAATAAAATTTTAGTTGGAAACGGAACTAAGGTTACTCCCAACATCTATTGCTCACGTTTTTAAAAATGTCATCTCTTTGTGGGTTTTTTAAGTGGATTAATATATTAATCTGAGCTAGAATCCAAGATGATTTTTTTACAAAAGTTGATCCTTTTGTTTCAATAAAACGAAAATCGTTATTAGAAGTCTTGGCATTTGCAAAAAAAAAAACTTTATCAGTATTGTGAGTAACACCGTGTCTAGTGAGCTATCTTATCTCTTTGACGATTTTTTTCTTGTGTTTGAAGTCTGTATAAAATATTTATATACGGTTTACAGTCAGACATGACCAAGAAATAAACTTTATTATTATATATCAATTTATACACTTAATCAAGTTCTAAAGTACAGTGTTCAAATCTTATCAGATTGTATGTTTTTTTAGGTACGAGTTGGTTCTTTCCCGACATCTGCAAAGGTTTTATGCAAAAAAGTTGTGGTGCGGAGTGCTCAATTAAGCTTTGTCATTGCTCATTTCAAACGCATCATTGACTTCTCCCAACTCATCCAGAGCACTTTTGGGCAAATCTTGGAGGGGCTCATTTCGGTCTTGGTATTTCCGACAACAATTGATGTGGTTCAGTATTCTGAAAGGAAGAGACATTGAAATAATTGGTAGACCAGAGTTGTTTCAGAAAAAAGATTGGTTCTTTGTCTTTGGATTTTTGCCAGTGCTGTATGTATCGCTATAAGAGAGCCACAGCGTGATCCAAAAATAGGCTTTGTGTCCCATAAAGTTGGGACAGACATGGATCAGCCGTATTGGGCACAACCATTTCTCTGTTTCTCTGATTAAACAAGCAATACTTTTTTTAACGACTTAATCACTTCGTCACATTATTTTTTTCTCTGAGAATCAATAAGCAGTAAAAGCGGGCATTTGGCAATTGCAGAGTTTTGACTTCAAAAATGCTTTGCAATAAGCTCTTTATCTAATTGATAAAACTAACTAATGAAAACTTCAAACTGATACCTGGGCGCTTCAAGGCCAAAGAGGGAAATTAGATCAAGAACTGTAGAACATGATGCGCGTACTTCAAGAGAGAAAAAATGAAAATGCTTAGACACACGCTCATGAACAATATTCCAAGTAACACTCCAAATTGAAATCTGAAATTCTGTAGTGTATTCGAGAGTGTATTCAATGGTACACGTCGGGGATTATTTGGCCGTCAGAGGTCGCGTGGGGGAGAGTACCTGGAAACTCAGATGTTTCTGTTTCTAATGAAACTGTAAGGAACCATTTCACCTTAATTACCTCCAAAAAATTTACAATTAGCACGACTTTCTCTCTGTCTGATAATATCCACCAGACAGTCTAACCCCATTTCCCACCTAGCTGAAAGGCCAATGCTAACTGATTTCCCACCCTTGCTCTATATATGTACTTAGATGATGTCTTCAAGGCTGAACTCACCTGTCCACGGGTTCGAGTGATCGCATCCATTCGGGCAAGAAATCCCAGTTGTGGAACCAATCCGGGAGAATGGACGGTCTCTTGCTTTGGGCCACATTGATCAGTCCAATGAGGATGGACAAGATGAGCAACGGCAAGAAGCCAATGTAAATGGCAAAGGGTCCAATCAACGACAAGCCAAAGATGTAAAGCGGGAACAGGAAGAACATAAAAGCTAAGTAGAATAGTGCAAACCATCTGAAACAGGAATCAGTTTTAGATATCTTTTTATGAATCATTACCAACTTCCGTACCTATATTTGGCCACCGTTTGACCCATAACTTTGGCCAGCGGAATCGGCCAGCGCATGAAAGGTACGGGAAAGAACAGCAAGATACCACTTATATTGAAAAACAAGTGACACAAGGCGATCTGTATGGTAGCCTGCAAGTGATCTCCATCTGCCGCCAAGGCCGCCAATAAGCCCGTGGTCGTGGTTCCCACGTTGGAGCCTAGAGTAAGTGGGTAGGCCCTTTCAAGGGTGAAAAGACCTGTGCCTACCAAAGGCGTGAGTGTAGACGTGAATACGGATGAGGATTGAACCAGAAATGTGATAATGGCGCCAATGAGCATGGCAAAGTAATCGGTCAGCCAAGGGACGTACGGGATTTGTGCGTTCAAAACTCGTTTGATCACCTGAAACACAAACGTTCCAACGTATTGATTTGGTTCTACGGTACTAGATTATTTCAAGCCAAAGTGATTTGCCTTGTACTTTTTTGACAAAAATATGATCAATAGATAAAGGGAAAAAGATCAAACCCACCGCAGCCATTTTGTCCTCCATCATGGAGTTGAGGATCTTGACCAATATGACCAGACACGTGGATAAAAGGAACAAGGAGAACACCAAAAGTATCGCTCCCAGCCACACATCAGGCAATCCAAAATATGCCATCAAGTACCCACATGGTTTATCCATGACTTCTGGATCGCTAAATGACACGTTTTGACCTCCATTTAGGTCTTGAGGTTTCATCACATGACAGGTTTTTAGGATGGACGTCTCGTTCAAGTACTCGGTCTGGTTCAACGACCATCCTTCTAAAATCTAAATTCAACATTAAGCCGAGGTTTTCAGTCAGAAATTGACAAAGAAGACCTTTAATCATATTCATAAAGAACCACTTCTAATGGAGATGAAAGCTGAGTAAGGTCAAGCATCAGGGCGTCAAAATCTTATCTTAATATATATAAGTGACAAAGTACAAGTTCAAATACCCTGAAATCTCAAAACGTTGAGCTCCATCTAGTGGTGGTAATTCAAGAATATGATTGAAAATCACAATAGGCCCACTTACTTTCTTGTCAATGTGGATGATGATGTCTGTGAATGGTCGGGTGAGCCCCTTCAATACATCTGGAGGGTTTTCGCCCTTTTGGAACGAAATCCCATCAGTGATGGCCAATGTCAAATGGAACAAGTATCCTGTTGTGACCTCGACGATCAGGAGAACAATTACAGCCAACCAATTGAAGATATCATGGATCTAAGGATAAAGTCAAAACTATTAAACGAATTGCGTTAAATCATATTATTGAACTAAAGAAAAGCTTACCACTGCACAAGCAAAGGCTCTTTCGAACTCAGTCCGGTCCCCAATATGCGTAATAGACACAATGGTATTGGTCACTAGAGGACAAAAGGTATTAGTTGAGAGACTGGCTTGACTTTGAATGGGAAAAACATCTTACCTGATGTCCCAATGTTGGCTCCCATTACCATTGGGATGGCTTGTCTGAAAACAGTAGCAGTGTTGATTTTTGTTCCTAAACAATATTTACCCTTGCTTTCATGGCTACAAACCTTTTAAATCATTACATTTCTAATGCTACACCCAACAATAAATGTTTAAGTGTCAAAACCGTGCTCGAGCATAACTTTATTTCAGGACTAATTCCATACAAGAAAAGCGATTGTTAGTCCTCTCCAGGACAAATGCAGCAACAGCAGAATAGTTTAAAGAACAAATCACAAATGTCCAAACACATTTTATCTGATGTGAGGATTTTCTTTGTGGCCCTTGAAGTCTTGTTGAATGACTCCTAGGATCCTTGCAGAACAATCTGTTTCTCAATTGAGAACTCGTTTATCAATTTCCGGACCAATGTCCTTCAGATGCGCGCGAGATCTGCTATGTTGACAATTTCTAGGTCTGTCTACTGAATGCTTAATTGAGTGGCATTAGTATTGATGGAGAGGTTACTAGATCATAGAATACTAGATCATAGTAACACGAAAATTTCTGTGTGATATTAGAGACACCTCTCCACATCTGTTTTAAAATACCGCCATCGGTTTTTTTTTTTGAAAATTCGGTAGAACAAGTATTAATTTAAGATAATGGTATTTTTTCACTTTTCTTCAAAGAAACTTCACTTGACTCTGTGGATTTATTCCCAAATATATGATTACGATTGTAAACATAAATTGAAAGTCTCCTGTTCCGTTTGAAATACCTCGATTTTCTCTTCCATTACTACTAATCGATGTTTAAGCGCCTGTGCAAGATGAATTAAGTAATTTCGAAAAGGAGTCTAGATTTGCTGAAATACCAATAAGCCAGTGTAAAGTGTCAAAGAATATATATTCCATGATGGACTAGCCTGTCTCCGACTAGACTTTGTTCCAGAGAGCTTTGAAGAATCAGGTGTGCTCTTAGACTACTACTCGTACCTCGAGCTGCCATTCATGGATTTGAGGAAGACAGCTAAAAAAAGAGGAGGGCTTGCTCGAGGGTAAACGTTATTCTCCACCGATTAGTTGGCGGTGCTACTTATTTAAATCTTAACCTAACCTAATCAAACCTAATCTAACCTTAACTAACCTAACCAAACCTAAAAGTCTCTATCTAAACCTTTTAACATTTTGCCCCAAATTTAAAAATGAGCACCGCCAACTAATCGGTGGAGAATAACGTTTATCCTTGCTCAAGCCCTCCTAAGGTGGCGAGCTTCAATCTAGGGTGGCTGCAAAGAGAGACAAGTGATAGGAGTTCACCAGCATCCTTCAATGATCAACTGACCAAAGGGAAGCTAGGGGAACAGTTGGTCTATCACAGAGGGTTTTTGCCTCTACGTGAAATAAAACAAACAGGAGGTGTGTTCATCACCAGTATCAAAAGCCATTGGCTATAGTGGCCTTCTTCATCATCACCATCTGGTTTGTGCAGACATCAGTCCACTTTTCACCCTCCTCTCGCCAGCTAAAATGAATTCCTCTCTTTGCCTTCATGAGAGACAAGCTGTTTTGGGAAGGGGCTGAGAAAAAGCTATTTATACAATAGGGGGGGGCCTTCTTTGTGTGGAGTTTATAAAAGTCAGGCTTGAGGAAAGTCGGCAAGGTCCAGACACCTAAAATGCATTCCCCCATTTCATGCCGTCAAGTTTGAAGAGAAGAGCAAGGGCTTACCCGAGCTTCTCTTCACACAAGAGGGCATGCTGAAATGGCAAACACATTTAAAGTGCATTAACTGATAGACTTTTTGAGATCTGAACTTAAAATAAACTGCATGCAAAGAACGCCGCTGGTATTGAATACACAGTTTTCTTTTACAAGAACCAGTTTTCCAGGTATCATTTTTCCTTGAAACCACTCAAAACCAAATTTGACGTTAGAGAAGGTCTTTTTTCTTCATGAGTGGCTGGAAACTTAGATTCTGGCCATTCCTGAACACAACGCCATGAAATAAGATTTCTAATGGTGGCGTTTGGTTTCCTTTTCGTGCCGCTGAAAACCGGTCCTTGTAAAATAAAATGTTTGCTTGTCAAGTATTCTACTTTTCCAAGTTGGGTTTGGAAGGGCATGAGAAGAATGCTTTGTTCTGGTTCCTTCTACTTTTCCAGGCGTTGAAATGACAAAACAATCCTCTTGTGTGTTTTCTTTTCCGTTTAGGCAGACATCCTCTAATTTGCATCATTTGAGAAGTGCCTAAGCTGTGCACATCAAACATCAAAACTAGAGTAACCTACGGTACGTTTAAAATATCTGATGCCACCATTCCCACAATGATGGATGTAACGGTAGAGGAGCTTTGAACCATGACGGTGCCCAGTACACCCAACATGACGCCAACAATCGGGTTCTTCAAGAGCTCAGATTGGGAAAATACTTTGCTCGTGTTTCGCCCGCCCAAGAGTCGAAAAGCCGTAGCCAGAAAGTCCAGCGAACAAATGAAGAAATACAAGCATCCTAGGAGTAGGACTATTTTCCCGGTCACCTGCAATATAATGGGGGATATTTTGGAGATTGTCAATGTAGAAGTACAATTATATACGTATTATTTATAATATGAGTACACCATTCGTATTTACAATCGGAATTCAAGTTATCAATCGATGTGATCACAAGTTTTGATGGATTACAGGGCACTTTTAAAACACTTTTAGACACTTCTAAAGGTATTAAGTATCAATTTCCCGTTGTGCTTTTGAAATTTCGAGATTGGTAGAGACTCGTGCATTAGTGTTGCTTCAAGGTAGCAGTTTCAGCATTAAGGATTACTTTCAGCACCTGGATTTGAAACCACAGCACCTAGGGAGAGGATTCTGGCCTTGTCAACGCTGCCTCATAGACTGCTCGGCTGCACCAGTTTAGAACTGGAAGTCAAGCAAGGAAGCAGAAACTTGTAAAAAGTAAAACTAACTTGATGATTTGTTAATTCAAAGTTGCATCATTAACATGTTCAAGGACGGTCTAGAGAACTCCTTGACATGTCAAACAAAAATATTGCTCTTTGAGGATTACCAATATGTCATGTCAATGGGGCACCCCCACGTGGTTTCGTGAACGCATATTTTGAAACGCGACAGTACTAAATTTTACCCAGTCGCATTTCAAAATGTGCGTTCACGAAACTATCTGATACTCTCAGTAGGTGCAATTGGGTACAAATCGCATCTCAAAATATACACTCACGAAACCATGCGGGGTGCCCCATTATCATGTTATTGGGCATGAACTCATCTGGTCAAAAATAACGGACCGAAGGTTAATAAAGTTAGGTAATTTTTTTGAGTAATGGATGAACATGGCTTAAAAAAATTGACATTGCCTTTAAAACACAGAAACACTTTTTTTGTTATTCACGCAAAGACCAGTGCATTGCCATTTTGCTTGATTGACGAATGTACAAAATGACATTCATCAGATCAAGTTTTGTTACGAAATCAGTCTGCTTAGAGATTAAATGCCTAATAGCCATTTTGTTATGATTACTCTTACTGCTTCTATTCATTATAACGATGCAATGATGAATATTTAACAACGGTATTAATTTTCTTTTGGTATCCGATAGAGGAAGAATATGAACATTTTCTACCATCTGGTGGCAGGGAAATGGCTAAAAGGGCAGATAGCTGTACAAAAAGATTGCGAGTGAACAAAAGGGCTAACGCAAAAAAATGTTTCCTGCAAAAAGAATACACCAATTCTAAATATCAATGTGCATCAAAAACCAACGGCATGGTTAAGCCATGAACCACTGGAATATAGACGGGGATGCTACTATTGAAAATAGGCAATTCTGATTCCGGTCATTGCATTGCATCTCTATAAGGGAAATACTTCCCTGAAATTTCGTGTCTCAAATTTCAGCCCAATCAAATGACTGGATCAAAAGTTATGCCCCCTCAAAGTGCAGTAGATAAAAAACCACATGATGAATGGTTTAGCCCTATTCTGTCAATCAATTAACACAAGAGGGCTAATACATTTATTATGTGTAGAGTCTATTTTGTGAGCTACGGTTGTTCGACAGAGCTGAAAATTTAAATACGTAGCTGTAGCAACATGAGTCCAATCTTATTTGAAGAAGAACACTGTGCGTTTACTTAAACACGGACTTCTAGAGATGCGGATCCCAAACGGAAGCCAAAAATTCGTATCTTCTAAATCGTTCACTTTATTCAAAATAAGCACTTCATACGACCACTAGATCTTGTTCAAAATATGAACTTGGCCAAGTTTGAGCGCAGAGCTATGCTTAGGGAACTCAGGAGACATGCTAAAATTTTCCGATAAACAATATTTAAAATTTGAATTTTCGGCCTGCTCTTGGTCAGCTGCATAAGCTTTTGATAACATAACTTAGAAACGATCCACTTTACAACTAATGATATCAAAAATGACCTACCTTTAATCGACAAGATCTACGTTTCCTATTCTGTTACTTTAATTCGAAAAGTGGCTTAGAGGTGCTATGACCAAGAGCAGGCCGATGCTCGTTCGCAGTCCATATTTCTGGAAGTCCGTGACTTAATTCAGACATGCTCATCCTCAGCTCCGCCATCCCTGTCCATATTCTACAAGTTCATGATTAAGCTCACGAACCTAGATGAGTTAGAATAGTTAAATCCTCGGCTCTTCTTTCTTTTGATACTACAATGTTCAATTCGTCTCGCTCGAATATTTTTTGGGAATATGCAGCCGTTGATGTAGATGCATCTAAGTCAGACTTGAACAAGTTTTTGACCAAAATTCATATTTTGTGAATTCAAAGTTGAGGAATAATGAGTTTTCATATTGAAGTGCTGGAGATTATGTACAACCCAGTAGTGGGAAGACAGTTTGCAAAAAAAGATATTTGAGCCAGAATGAAGAGTGTCACGGCAGATGCTAAGCAAAGTGCATCAACATTCTCTAACAAATTTGTAGGTAGCGTCTTTTTTTGATCAGGTCAAAGATGCCAGTACGATAGAGGTTGCCAGATCTTCTCAAAACCAGGGACTAGGAAGTCTTAAGTGACTTGTCTCAGGAACAGAGACTACAAGTGAGCACAAAGAGTCAACACAAGAAGCGGGCACAACTAAAAGTGTACTCCAGAGTTTTCAAGCAAGATCTCAAGCCGCTTTGGAAGACTCTCAAGGCTTGATTACGTTTATGGCCAAAGAAGGTCTTGCAATATCAAATTTGGCTATAGTTCAAGGCCAACTGCTTTATCAACATAGTTCCTGGACATCATTGGTACGCCCAAAGTAAATATTAAAATCATTGTGCCACTACAAAGTTTTTCCTAGACGTAGATTTGATTCCTCATTTTGTACAAGAACCGGTAGGTGCTCAATACTACATCAGTTGAGTAACAAAGCCAATTTTTCCTCACGTTCAGTCTGAAAATAGCTCACTGCACAAACTATGAAATAACATACATTATAGAGGAATGTGTACGAGGATTTTTAAATGTGCTAATATTATGATTTGGCATGCACAAAGGAATCCACGAAATAGATCACGTTTAAGAAGCAGCCTGAGGTATACCTGTTCTTCCTCGATGTCTAACATTGTACATGAGTGTGAACGCTGATTTCAATTTTAAATGCACAAATCATTTAGTCGATTCCCATGATCAGGTCTAAGAAAAAGGTTGAGATCAAAATATATTTTGAAAATATATTTTCAAAACCCTTTTAATTTCGGATAAAAACCATGACAAACACCTGAAATACTAATTCAACAACTCTTCAACTCTTCTGCCTTTTCGAACTGTCCATTTTTGAATAGGTTTCAAATTAGCAATCCGCTTGACCAGTACTCGGCCGGATAAGAAATCGAAACTGAGCCATCAATGACTCATTCTAGCTTTTTTGAGGGCCGATGTTAAATTTACCTTCTTTCACCAGAGCCCTAGACAATGGTCTGGCTCCAGTTCGCTGAGTCCTTCCGAACATTTTTACAAGTGCTCATAGAAATCAATCAATTATTTTTGCGTAACTCGAGTGTTGAATCTTTGCTCGGTCGACATCCTGAGAAATGAGGAGAGTGCATGTCAAAGCCATGGAAATTGTTTTCATGAACGTAAATTGAAAAAATATGAGCCATTGTACAAAGTGCCACTAGGAGCTGCACTCCAAAAAGTCGTTAAAAAATGCCTTAGTTATTAAGTTTTGACCAAAATACCCAAATACATCTTGGAATTTTTCTATCCGGTTAAATCATAAGAAATGATTTGACCTATTAGCTTACTTTACTGCATTATGGAGTTGTAGCTCATACTTAGAATTTACAAAACTAAAATGTGTTATAAATTGCATTTTCTCCCAATCTAATATGTATAGAAGTGGCACCTAATTTCCACCAAGAAGGGTTCAAATACTTGTAATTTATAACATGTTTTAGGTTTGCAAGTTTTTAATCTGAGCCAAAACTGCATAAACAAATGATTTGAAATTGTTGCTTGCAATTTTGCTAGCAAAAAAAATGTGCTTAGGAATTACTTTCGAAATCTAATGAGGCTTTTTAACCACCGTGTGGAGTCTTTAAAGGAATATCAATTTCCAACGATGAAAAAGAAAGACACAAGAAAACAGCCTTTTTGAGTGTGTCTTTTATTGAAGCTCTAGCAAGCAGATAATCTTGTGAGTCATTGCCATAGAATTAGTATGGGAATCCCCATGGCCGTCGAAAAAGTTCAAGACAAATCTTGGCATAAACAGCCACTCTTTAATCTGTGTATGTTGCAAGTATCTCTCTGAGGATAGGTTGTCAACTTACCTTTAAGACTGAGGGGACCTTTAGAGACGTCATGGTGATCAAGCACTAATCTGAAAACGAACACAACTCATAAGGACGGGTAGTTCGATTGAAATACGATCCCCACATTTTTGCCGACCTCTCACTTGCAAATAAAATGCGCAACTCAGACTTCGGTTCTTTTTTAAGTCAAGTTTTACGATACAGAAAACCAAATTCTAAAGTACCACCCTCACTTCTGACCCCTTTGTGATGGTATTTTATGGCTGAAACATAAGTCCATTGAGGTGTGCTTCCGGTGTTCTCGAGCGAATGAGGTAACACAAGAACTGCTAGCAAACTGGACTGATAAGTAGAACATAAAAGGGGATTGTCTGGTCCCATCCAACTTAATGTACTTCTACTCAGAAGCTAGGCTGCACTTTAGAAAGATTACAGGAAACAATTTCCAACTCAATCATATGATTGAGTTGCATGTAAAAATATTTTTAGTTAAGTTGGAGTTTAAAGCTCAGGTTGCAAAAAAAGCTTATCCTATATTATCCGAAAAAGCTTGAGGCAAAATTTATTTTGAAATTATTATTTATGAAAATCAGGTTTTTACAATCATTCTAGAGCCTCTTAAACCCCAACAAAAGCCTCGCCTTGAATTTTGTGAGCCAGTCATCTCCAAATATAAAGCCTCTTGGGACGGTTTGATCTTGGTCAATTTACGAAGTCAATTATTTTGGTTATTTAGATTGTTTGAATTGAACGCTTTAAGCAATATCTCAATGGCTTCCTACATGCACAACACAAAACACACGTCTGAGGGCGCTTTCTTAGCTTTTTTGAGCCAATAAAGGAGGTAAATAAATGATCAATTGGGCTAATTGTTTAATATTGCACAATAATGCATTCGTTGCGTTCATTAACTTTAGTGGGAATGTAATCACCAATAGTATAAGATGACAAAAATATATTCATCTTTGTCAGCTTAATATTTTTATATAATAAAAAATCCACCAACGAATTAAAGTCGGAGAATCTGGGTTTGAGTCACCTTTGGCGAAATCTTGATTAATTATGTTTTCCATCGGCCTACCTACTGTTTTGTTCAAAAGTAAATTTCTTTCAACAATTTGCCTAAAAGAAAGAGTAGCTCGTTACCAAGTACAAAGTTTGCATTGCATGACAGACTTGGCGTTGAAAATAAGCAGATTCTAATCTGTTGGTTCCCCTCCTTAGTCTCCACGTCCACTTAATAGACGTTCTTGGATTCATATTACGCAATGAGCATGCACCAATATACATATGGCAAAGTTTGTGAAGAAAGGTTTGAAATAGAACCAGATTTATCCAGAAATATTCCATGGTTGAGGAGCTTGAGTGAATGACAGTTTCACCCTCTGGGTAAGTGCATACCGTCTCCGTTATCCAACGTGACAAGTCCTATCGCAATTATCGACTATTATGATTGCCACTAAGTTCCTATAAATTTTGGAGAAAGAGATTCAAAAATTGCCATTGTTTGAAACATCTGAAAGTGCTGAATTAACAGTACAGTGATAACTAAGAACTGGAAGAAAGGCTTTGAAACTGACAATTTCTTGGACTGGCCATTTTATTCCAGAAAATTAAATTTCACAAATAAGGTTCTTTTTCAAGCAAACTAAAAATATTAGATTTGAAGTACTGCAATACGTGCTGACAAATGAAACCCATGCAATATAAATGGACATCTCAAGTACCATATTTTGACAAAACAAAGATAGCCTCAATTTGTCTTTTTGGATCGAAGATTTGAAGCCTTTGTTAGATAATAACCGTACGTTATATCATTGTACGATGATAGCATGAGCTTGAAAAAAAGCTCAACGTGCCATGCCATTGAATAAATCCATTTGCCTTTGGCCATGCTTCAATTATCAGACCACATCTCCCAACCAAGATATGACCCTCCGGCAGAGAGAGTGTGGCCCCGAATTGAATGCAAAATAAAGCAGTACTTACCAAATTATTTGAGTTGTAAACAAACGCAGCACCCAACTCTCCGGTCACATGTTAAAACACAATTCAAATTGCTGTAGCAATTGACAATCGATATCCAATCCTAAACTGAGCTCCTCGTACGGATTAGAGATCGCTCGTTTGCCCTGAAGACTGGCGAAGCCGTCGAAGCAGCACCTTTAAATGTATGAAGGTATGTACTGAGGTACAAGCGGTACAAGCTCTGTTCTGCCTGGCAATGCGAGGTGCAACTGGATTGACTGACTTGGTATTTACATTCTCTCTCTCGCCGCAACTGGTTTTTTCGTTCACACCTAGCCCAAGATTGAAGCTAGATTGAAATGTATAGAAATGATCTTCCGATCGGTGGGGAATGCAAAACATATTTGGAGCCACGTCCATTTGGTTGCATAAGTTTGGACTTAATCGAAAGGGAGTCATTGATTCGTTGATGAGTAAGAATAACTCTCACCAAGGTGCTGAAATTAAAAGAGGGGAGCTGAAAATACCTCGGAGACATTGAAATGCTTATGCGTCACGTTGCATTTCGTTAAGCTGATTGGTTCTTAGGGTAGAAGAATATTCTAACTGACCGGATTAGTAAAATTAGAAATGAAATTCGGTTAATTTTGTTTGCGATTTTTACTTTCCAATAAAAGAGCGGAAAGGAACTTTGTGGTGCTATCTGACGGTTGTGTTTTGTACCAAATTGAGGGTTGTACACCATGACCAGTAAACATGGGAACAAAGAAATATGCCTTTCCTTTGGAATTCAACTTTGATTCAATAGTTTTCACAATGGCCGCCGCAATTAGTAATGATACCGGGCAGATACTAAGGAAACTGATCGCTTCAGGACTGTATAATGGCACCTAGAGTTATGATCCATGCACCATTAAGAATTGTCTTCAGTGCCCGATTTTTTTCTGAACTTTGGTGCAAGCTCCAGCTGCACAGATGAATCGCGTCGAGTAAGTCCATCTGTCGAAAGAGAGGTTGAGAAATGTAAAATTGACAGCTGATTCAGCTGACGTCACACAGAGAATTTATTTCCAATAAGTTTACACGTTGGAGATATCTCAACCTCTCATTAGTTCCACGTAGCTCTTTCGACGGCATCCTTAAGGCCGTCTTGATTCTTGATGGAGGCCTTGTTGTTGCATGAACCATTATTTCAGAGGAGATGACGTAGTCCTGAGGCTAGTTTTTTAAACGCCCGTGCCTATGAATTAAGGCTTGGACGTTGCCTAGAATGAGCATCCACTCACCACTTTACCGAGTGTATTTACATAGCCGTTAACATCCAAGCCCCTAACTCCAAGGTACAAACATTAAAAAAAACAGGCCTTTGGGAGGATTTGTCCGGTAGCAAAAAATACAAATTATAATAAATATTGAGTCGAAATTTTGAGCAGAGACTGATGAGACATATTCACTTCAACCTTGTTTTGGTTACTTTACAAAAATAGAGATGACACAGATGTGCACATGCCAATAAAAGTGATTCCAGCGGGGCCATGCCATTTCCTCCAGATAATTGGCCTGTGTAGCAGCAAGGCCTCTATCAAGAAAATCTCAATGATACCGCGGACGCGTCGATTTTCCGGAAAAATTAAAACTTGGGACCTCGACTTTAACTCGTAATCATGTATTTAGGAAATGACAATGCAACTTGACACAATGGGCCAATTCGCTCGGTTTCAACAGGTACTTTTGGCAGGGAAATTTCCTCGCTTGAGGGCGCATCCATTCGGCGTCATCTCACGGCATTTTGGGGTAGAGTCTTCCTCAACGTCATCTATTGGTCCGACAACTTGCCCTCTCAATCCTCGTGATTCATTGGTGAGGCTGAGACCTCCATTTCAGTTCATAAAGGTATCCCGACAATGAAACTGGCTGGGTCACTTTTTCACAGGAGAATATGGTGAGGTACTAAAGTGATCAGTTTCCTTAGTGTCTGCCCGGCGTCATTACTAATTACGGAGACTATTGTGAAAGCTATTGAAACGAAGTTGAGTTGAAAAGGTTTCACCAGCCTTTGCACAAAATTTCAATCTGATACCCTGCGTAATTGTTCAATTAAATGTTTTTTCTCTGTTCCCATATTTACTGGTCATGGTGCAAAAGCTAATGAGCCTTCCTCTAAATCTTTTCCTTGAACAAGCTTACGTGAAGAATTTTATTTCTAATATGTTGTCCTTGGATTTTCGAGTGATTCATCTTTTGCCGTTTTGGGCATCAATCATTGAAGATGCCAAATGCAACCAAACAATAACTTTTCTTTGGGGGGGATTGTTTTTTCACGGGCCTGTTCTAATCGTCACAGGAAATGTAATAC
This sequence comes from Tigriopus californicus, assembly GCF_007210705.1. Lineage (NCBI taxonomy): Eukaryota > Metazoa > Arthropoda > Copepoda > Harpacticoida > Harpacticidae > Tigriopus > Tigriopus californicus. Next base: position 8,784,855 of record NC_081445.1, on the reverse strand, counting down.
CCAGTACTATTAAAATGAAAGGTTATTATTCGTCCATTTATTACCCGATGGTTGTAGCGCAGTTGATTAACGCGCGACCGAGCTATGCTCGGGTTCATAGGTTCGATCCTAGGTCTCCCCTCCCCCCTGCAGTGGATCATCGCCTCGAACGGCGGACCCTGAATCTCGCAATAAAGACTTTATAAAATCTAATTTTTTTTGATCAAAATGTACCAGAAATTCGTATTTTAACCATGTGCTTACTTTCCAGCTGTTAATATATTGCAGACAGGAATGTTGGTCGGGCAGGGTAAAACCTTTTTAATGAATGAAGGATACTTTTCCCATTTTAGCTTTATGAAAATGAGGCTCGATGAAAATTGACACTGTGACTTTGTGTCCGCCATAAGATGTTCAAGACATTTTAACAGAGGCTAGTCTTTGTCTATAAAGAAAGAGCAAGGTCTTGGTCAAGCTTTCATTCAAATGAATTGGCAGAGTGGTTAGAATGCGTTTTAAAATTTCGAGAGAAAAAAAAACAGATATCTTTGGACTTCTCTAGCTCAAAAAATCTTAAGAAACAAAATAAATTGTATAGATCCTACCTGCAATTGTTTGAAACACTTTAAATCGCGACCATTCGCAAGTTATTTGAATGAGGTTCTGTCATTTTCGAGCCACATGACTAGAGACTCCGAAAATATACAACTTTTAGACGCGAAATATTTAGATAATACAGAACTAAAACGGTCCAAATATCTATGAAAAAGGATATTAAAAGACAGTCAAAAGATTTAAGATTTTTTTAAATACTTAAATACGCACCATTCTGGTTTTCTCAAAAATAAGTGTTTCGTGATAATTTGATAAGAGAAAATAGGTTTAATGTTTTTACTACATACATTATCAGGAGCGACTCCCCCCCCAAAAAAAAATCAAGAACTTTGTAATTTTTGAAACGCATGAAAAAGCTTGCAAATAAAGGCAGAAGGTATAAAACCTTAGTCAGTAGAATTTTTAGTTGAGCAAAATGTTGTTATGTTATAGCCTAATTTACAATTTGTACCTTAACATATCATTAGACTAAGTACTTTGGAACAAATCTTAAAATATTGGTCTTTTTCGTCCCCTTTTGTAAAAATGAAGGAGAAAATTGCATCAAAATGGGCTTCATAAAAAGAATCAATTTTTGCAATTCTGTGTCCATGCAGATAAAGCACATGCGCTTATCAAACTTCACTAAACCGCAAAGTTGTTGTTTCCAACTAAATTGAATTCCCAAAAGCTATGTTTTCACCTTTTTAACGTGTCCCTTTTCCCCTTTTCGTCCCCTAAGGTCAAAAATTGACATACTATGAGCCCTTTAGACTATTCTATTTTTCCTGTGGCAACTTTTTAACAGCTGCATGTAAGGAATGTTACCTACCCCTAGAAGTTTTACCACTTTTTTACCACTTAGCCATTTTTCTCTTTTCCCTTTTTTTCCTTTTCGGATAAAAACCGAACTTTTGTGCACGTACAAGCTCCTAAATGGCCTCGCGAACGTCAATTTGAGCGACGAATGTGAGACACCCTTCGACTACCTGAAAGAAAAGAGTGCCTGAGAAACCAGGGCCCCCCAAGCGCAGATGCTCTGGTTTCCTTTAGCATGTCCTAAGGCTAGAGAATACTCTTTCTTAGTTCGTTTGGCCAATACAGGGAACACCTTGCCACTAAGAACACGATCATCAGAGTCCCTCAAGCTATTCCGGCAGATCTCCGAGACCTCTAGTTGGCCCTGACACTTTGAATCAATCATCTTACCCTCAGGGTTTTTTTTCCTTCTTTCTCCTGAATTACCCAAAAATGAACTTCTACCATTGTACAGTTTTCACCAATACTCCTCAATTGACCGTAACTCGGTGTTAGAGTGGTACTAACATTAAACCTAGCCAAATAGCGTACTTGACAGGTTAGCTATTTCATAGTAGTGCAAGAAGTTAATATCAGGATACAAAAATGCAGTATTACAAGTAGGGCACTGGTTTCCACGTCAAAAGGTCAAAAAATGCTGGCTTATCCAAGCATCAAAATGCAACAAATTTGGAACATTTATTGCAGGTTTCAAGTTCGATGGTCATGATTGAGGCATGTTCAGAGAAAAAGTCGAATTTAATGACTTTTTGAAAAATAAACCTTCATTTTCTAGATATTGGATCTAAAGACGCCAGACTATTCAAAAATGCCTCAGAAGAGCAAAATATTTAAATTATATTCGAAGTGACCATAGAAGAAGTAAGATAGAAGAGTAAAGATCGAGTTTGTTGTGGTTTTTTACTGCAGCTGAATTGGTAATTAGTGGACAGTGCAACTCTAGCTAATGGAAAGCAGCGCCTCTACAATCAGAAACTATACCCCAGCAGCCGGTCAGCTGACATTCATTAGCCCTAAAAACTAGACCACCTGGCTAGTTCTCGTCGCACTCTCTAGGAGTTGCTTCCTCTATGTTTTGACGTACCATGAACCTGCTTTGATGAGTCCTGAGTCCTGTTGAGGAATCCAATATTCTGCAGCAATAAAGTCTATGTTCGCATAATATGTAATCCACCAATGATTTAGAGTTTGCGGATCTGGCTAGCCTTACGTAGAATATAGGCTCGTTAGAAAAGACTAAGTCCCGAACGCTGTTCCCTTTGGTGGGTGGCTAAACCAACAGGCTGGAGAGATTTCGCAAGATCCAAATTTCTCACGCTTTTCAAACGACTGAAATGTCGATTTCGAAATGGGAATATTACCATGCGGACTGACCCCCAAATGTACAACGCTGGCTGGAAAATTGAAGTCCCCTTATAAAGAAAACTTTCGAGCAAGCAGCCCGGTCTAACCAAGGACGGCGTGGGTGGACGTTGTGACGTTGTCCTTGGGTCCAACCATGGAGGTCGCAATTCAACTGGAGGTCTTTCCAATTGTCGTCGTATATCCCGTTAGGGTTGATTTCATCAAGAAACAGGGCTAAAACGAAGATTTAGGCCTTACCTTGGATCGGTTTTCACCTTTCATTTTTTTGAAAGGTCACTGCTGGTCATTTTCAGACATTATGCTCTAGTTTTCAAGAGTCGTATTGTTTATAATTCAAGATGATTGACATTGGAATCTAAGGATCGTGAAACAATTAGCTCTATTTCGTTCTGTAGTTGTTAAAACACCTTCGATTCACTTTCAAGGGGTGCTTGGATGTTTCTGGTAGAGACTTTAGTCTCTAGTTTCTGGCAACTAGAGATTCGCGCAAGTCAATTTTCTTTTTTGTCAATGTTGTATCACCCGTTTTGCTCAAACTAAACTTGGATAGCTGAAAACTTGGACTATAGAATAAAAACCGGGTGGAAAAAAATCATTTTAGCTACAGCCTAAAACTTGCCATATTCCTCCCCAAAACTTTGAAATTGTGGGCAAGTGAATCTGCGTGGCTTGGACAGCGTGACTACGATTTTTTTTTAAATTTCTAGTCGGGAGGTTGAATTCAATGGTTTCTAAATTTTCCGTTACATTATTCGGGTACATTTGACGGCGTCAAATATGTCCAGAGCTTACTGGAGTTTACTGAACAAGAGATGGTGCCCATACATTGTTACAATGGACAGATCGAGACCTTGAAGGTGACAAACTAAGACATCTATCTCTCCATTTGATATATGAGCTTGACTTTAGTGCAAATCACTCCAAACATATGGGCATACGCCCCCATGTGGAAAAATGGGATTGTTGGAGAGTGCTCTATCGCAACGGCGAACTAAATTGAAGCTAGCAATAGGGCAGCTCTTCACACAGGACCTTGGCACGAAATAAAGTGTTTATAAGTGGAAATGAATGAGACCTCCCTACCAATAGCTACTTCCACAAGAACATTGATCTTCTTGTTATATTTCTTTTAATGAGTCGAAATTAAGACCTGTTACAGGCTGATGGTTTGAATTATCTGTGGCAAAAAGTATTCCCTTTTAGGCCACCTTCAATTCATTGGAATATAGGTCTTTTATTGACTTTTGGTTTGTTCTTTAGGTAATAGTCATTACATAAAAAACCATAATTCATGTCAATAAGTGGGAACACATTGGCTAGCATTCAATATCAGAGATCATCTTTAACAGATCAATCCAGTAGGGTCTAAATCGTACCTAGATTAAACTGTGCATGAAAGGTCAGATCATGTACTCAGATGCCTTAAGACGACCCTTAGACTTTTAATGCTCTAAAAGCTATTGATACTGTGATGTCATATTCTCGTATCAGCAATCTCGTATCATTTTCAATCGGAGGCACAAATTAATCTATTCACTTTGAGGGGTGCCTTTTGACAAGTCACACCATGCAGAAGTTGTTGGTCTTTGCCTTAACCTTGGCCGTAGCATTGGCCTACCGTCCCTTGAGACCCCAAGTCCACAAGCAGATTCCAGCTCAAGGGTAATGTACCACACAGCCTTTCTAGCGAATATATTGATCAATACCATTCTATTCTCATATTGCATTTAGGGATGTGGGGGAGCCGTTGTTTTTGACCCCGTATATCCAAAATGGAGATATCATCACTGCTCAGGATTTGGCCCGTGTGACGGATCCTCTACCTGGCACTGAATCCACCCCCATGGAGAGCTATGCTGGCTTTATTACCGTGGATGAAGCCCAGGATAGTCATACGTTCTTCTGGTTCTTCCCCGCTCAAGTAAGAGATCCACTAAAAAAAATCTTTGAAATCTAGCACCCATCCTCATTTGACTCATTCTGATAGGAAGTTGATCCTGCTGAAGCTCCTGTGGTGATTTGGCTCCAAGGTGGTCCTGGAAGTTCCTCCTTGTTTGGTATGCTTGAGCTCCATGGTCCCATCATTGCCAGATTTGATGAGAATGGAGACACTGTCGGAACCTTGAACGAGTACTCTTGGGCAAACAAGGCCAACATGCTCTACATTGACAATCCTGTGGGCTCTGGATACAGTTTTACATCGACCGACGGGCTTCCAACCAGCCAAGAAGACGTGGCCATTGATTTGTACGAATTCTTGATTCAATGGTACACCATGTTCCCGGAATACCAACCCAATGAGTTCTACGCTTTCGGAGAGTCCTATGGCGGCAAGTGGGTTCCCACCATTGCCAAGAAGATCCATGACGAGAATCCCACTGCCGACTTGAAGATCAATTTGGCTGGCATTGGCATTGGTGATGGTTTCATGTCACCACCTGAAACTGCCGTGTATGGAGATTACCTCTACCAGGTTAGTTTGAAGGACCTTTTTTGACTTATTTGAGAGCAATGTTTTGAACCCGTTGAATCTCTTATATCGAGTCTAGGTTGGTTTGGTTGATGAGAAATTGAGGGACGAACTTTTGGACGAGGAGCAAAATATGAAGAATCATGCCGCCAATGGAGAGTGGCTCCAGGCTTGGAGCGTGAGTCCCAAAGCACTGTTTATCCTTAAAAGAATTGCTTGACCAAATCTATTTTTCTATACGGTATGTAGTCATGGAACAAGGAGTTTGACATGTTCCTGAGTGCCATGGGATGCCCCTATTATTACGAAATCACACACTGCAATACTGATCCTGAGGAAGACAATTATGAGGAGTATGCCCAAAGCGACATCGTTCGTAAAGCTATCCATGCTGGAGATCGACCTTTTGGATCGCAATCTGGAGCTGTCTACAACTCCATGTTGGACGACTTTATGCGACCCGAACGGGAAAACATTGAGTTCCTCTTGAACAATTACAAGGTGATTTGTTATAGCTCCTTGTTACTCCTAACCTCTCATAATGAAAATCACGCTTGGATTCCTATAGGTCCTGATCTATGACGGCAACTTTGATATCATTTGCAACCACAGTGGTGTTCTGGACATGTTTGCTGCTATGACGACTTGGACAGGCATTGACAAGTACTACAACACGGATCGATCTGTGTTCGAGGACCGAAATGGTGATGTGGTGGGATATCTCAAGGTTGTTGACAATCTCCGGATGTTCGTGATGAGAAATGCTGGTCATATGGTGCCCTTGAGCCAACCTTTGGCTGCTCAAGATATGTTTGAACAGTTTTTGGATGGTTCCATGTAGAGGAGATTGAATAAATATTTGCTCAGCTTTGAACTTTGAAATCTTATTATTTATTTGCGAAATAGTTTAGCAAAGATTGCTGAGGTCATAATTGTCATTTTGTCCTCAATCCTATAAACAATCGACGTTAGCTAGATAAAACGAAGCAAAGGACATTCAATGCATACACGCCTTGTTGACTCCTTTTGATCAGTCCTCATTTCGCTTTAAACAAAGTCGAAATGATGAAGCTCTTGCTTATTTCGTTGGTCATAGTCTCCATTCTGGCCGAGGACTTTCCCGTTTGGCGTCATGTTTACAATCCCAAACCTATTCAAGGGTAAGTAGTTCAAGATGAAAAATCATCCGAAGGCAAACATGGAAGTTGAGCAAGGTCATTCCTACACAGTGACGTGGGAGAGCCTTTGTACTTGACTCCGTACATTCAAAGTGGAGACTTGGAAATGGGTAGGAACTTGGCAAAGGTTGTGGAGCCTTTAGATGGTCTGGAAAACGAGGACGTAGAAAGCTACTCAGGATTCTTGACGGTCAATGAAGAGACCGACAGCCATATGTTCTTTTGGTTCTTTCCCGCAACGGTGAGTTGAAGTTATTGCTCGGTTATGATTGAAAGAAAAATTGCTGCCCTTCAATTCTCATTCATCCAATGTCTCTGATAAATTGCAAAACGTTTGCAATAGGAAATATGTTTTGTAATTGAATTAAATGCAAAAATTGTAGTGACCATGTTACTCTCCAGAATTGGAACACCAATAAAAGATTGATACTGAGAGTGACATGATTCGATAGTCTGCAAATTTGATCGATTCTAATATTGCTTTTCGAGTTGGAATGTTTGGGCATTTATTGAAGATGTGAGAGGGCGTAAGTGTAATATCATCCCGAATTTTGTGCAGGAAGTGCATAGGAGAATGTCATGTCAAAATGTGCAAACATTAACCTTTGACATTTCAGTGTTCCACCTAGAGCCACTGTTCCAGCTACCTACATATAATAGAAGTAAAGTAAAAAAAGGTTGGAACCATTCTAGACTTTTTTACAATCCTCCAATAATTTTTCATTTCTTATTAACCAAAGGTATGTCTTGTTATACTCTAACTTGCAGGCAGGAACCAATGCCAACCCTTCAATGTCTTGATGAGCAACATCATAAAATAATGTTGCCTTACAAATTACCACAAGAACTACCCAAAGGCATCCCCAAAAAAGAAAATATTTTGCCAATTTTTGCGCTTTTCATCGTCAATTTAATCACAAATACATTGCAAAATTGTTCACATTTGTTGGCATAAAGCATCATTTTCTAATCCGTCCTCCTCCCACAATCAATTAAGGTTCAATCATAAAATACCCCCCTTTGAAATTTAGGAAGTGGATTCATCGGAAGCTCCGTTGGTGCTCTGGTTGCAAGGAGGACCTGGAAGTTCCTCAATGCTCGGGCTCTTTGAAATCAATGGACCCTTGAGCGCCGTTTATACCGATGAAACTCAAAGCGATACTGAGGCCAAGATCAATCCGTACTCTTGGAATCGAAAAGCCAATATGATTTATATCGATAACCCCGTAGGAACTGGTAACTCTCAAGATACAAGTATCACGAGTAAGAATATTGGCAAACCCAGATCATTGTGTGTTCCAGGATTCAGTCACACATCCTCGGGTTTCGTGGACACTCAAGAACAAGTGGGCGTGGATTTGTATGAATGTTTGGTTCAATGGTTCACCTTGTTCCCTGAATATCAGTCCAACCCTTTCTTTGCGTTCGGCGAGTCATATGCCGGGAAATATGTGCCCACCATTTCCAAGAAGATCCACGATGAGAATCAGGTCTCCAGCTTCAAAATCAACTTCCAAGGATTGGGGATTGGCAACGGGGCCATGTCTCCTGTGGACTCCAATGTCTACGCGGACTACCTCTATCAGGTAAAGATAGATTGCAACATTAGGATCTTTTTTAACAAAGCTGTCATGTTTTGGCTCACTGTTCTAGGCGGGTTTGTTGGACGAAATCGACCGAGACGAGCTTTTGAGAAGGGAGCAAAATATGAAGGAGCACGTGGCTAATGAAAAATATTTTTCTGCTTGGCTGGTAAAAGAATCCCAAGGTATTATTTTTCACATGAAAATGTATTAGACCCTTTATCATAGTCCTGGAACTCTGAGGTGAGTTACTTCCTGAACAAAATGGGATGTTCCTAAACGCTTGGCATTAATCAATGTCATGAATTTGACGAGGAGAACAACTTCGAGGATTTCATTAACAAAGAAAGTACGCGAAAGGCAGCTCATGTGGGGAATCGTCCATTTGGATCACAATCTGGAGCCGTTTATGATCACTTAAGAGAGGATATTTTCAAGTCCCAAAAGGCTACAGTCGAGTTTCTGCTTGACCGCTATCGGGTAAATAAGAATGGGTTGATTAGGTTGCGAGACTGAATTCTAATAGATCCGACGATTTCATCTTAGGTATTGCTTTACAACGGAAATTTGGATATCATTTGTCATCACACAGGAACCTTGAACATGTTCCAAGCCATGGAAACATGGTCAGGCTTGGATGAATATCACTCTACAGATGCTGAGGTGTACCGAGTTGACGGGAAAGTTGCTGGTTATTTGACCTCAGTTCAAAATCTGCGACTCTTTGTTATGAGAAACGCTGGACACATGGTTCCTAGATCACAACCAGAAAATGCTTTTGCCATGTTCAATGACTTCATTTCCGATGAACTGTAAGGCTTGAAATAGAACCATTGACAAATGTGACGGCTGGGTTACGTATTTGTTCACTTTTATTCGTGTTTTTTTTTATGAGGATGATAGTATGTACAACACAAGACTAGGATATTTGGTAAATTGTCAACATCTGGATTTGAAGTAATATTCGGTGCTCGCAATGTTATCAAATATAAGCAACATTTAAGTAAAGAAACAAAACACATATATTCACTCAAGTAAAAGAAAATGATTCGGATTTTTGAAATCCACAGCAAAAGGCTTCATGTTTGCATGGAGGGGGTCATGCTTTGGAATGAAATAAAACAAATATTAATTTACGAAACAAGATCATAAAATAAAATGAATGCTGGTGTAGAGACATGCGCTTTATATGAAAATTAAACCTTAAAATAAAGTCATGAGAATGCCTCAATCCGCAAGCACAATTCTGTTTGTTGTTTTTTTTCTTCTAAATTGTGGTCAAGGGGAGAGGCTCTTACTTATTATCAAACGTAGCGGGTGGAGAGGCCTAAGTTTTGGATTTGTATACTATTCGAGGGTTTGTAATGGAGATTTCGACAAGATCATACATGTAAATTTCGGTGCTTAAAGATACTGAACATAATGATACAACCTTAAACGCTAGCTAGAAGAATGATGAAAGCACTATGTACAGTTGCTGTAACTTCAGAGAGGTCGACCACGGCACTTTTGTGGGCTTTTGTGCTAAAACTCTTTGTAGAAAGCCACACCACTGTCGTCCTTTGTAATTGGCGCCAATTTGTGGCAGTGTTTCCCGGGAATGCAGATGTTCTTGGCTCAAATCCAAACGGATTCACCATCCAGAGTCATGTGAACAAATCTGGAGATATAGAGAGAGGTTCCGTGATTCCGCGATGAAAAGGCACGCCTTCAAAGCCAACAACAACCCGAAACAAGTTCACAACGTCGTTGGGAAACCTGTTCCGCAAAAAGACGTGGGGTGTTGGGTGGTTTCAAAGCTTCAATCCGAGTTATAAGAAGGGACACTAGGCCCAGACAAAGCCAGGTCAGGGGGGTGAGTGGTTGAGCAACGGCCTTAAACCTAACATAAGGCTTTGGGGGGACAAAACCTTAAGTTCGGGGAGATGTGTTGAGTTATGATAAAAGTTATGATGCGAGAGAAAGAGAGCATTTGCAGGATTAAAGTGGATCTTAAGAGGCTAATTCAGTCTTGAAGGAGAGATGAATTTTGGTGCTGCAGGAGAACAACTGGTTATGCTTCTGTCTTTGACTCTGCATTGTCTGGAGATGGTCCACCAACAGCATTCATTTCTTCCTCCTGGTACCTAGAAATTAGTGATCGTTAGTCCTCTTTGCCTTCCATTCGGCGTTCTCATCAATGGATGGTGCCAACCGGTTGGGGAGTTTGGACCTGCTACTCCAGAACACCTTGTTCAAGACTCCTCACTTACCCTTTAGCCGACTTCTCAACATCTGCCACGGACTCTGGCATTCTCTTGTTCAAAGTCTCGGGCAACGTAAGGGCGAAAACTCCTGCCGTGCATGAGAACAACCCAAAGATGATAACTGGTATAGCAGGGTGGACTGCTCCCTGTAAAACAAAGTTGGAGTTACTCATTGACATCTCAGGCTTGTCGTCACACTCCCCAATCAAGTCTCGTCATTACCAAAAGATCCACGATATATGGGGCAGCCATGGATCCTATCCGTGCAAATGTGGATGCTGTTCCCACTGCAACATTCCTTACTGGAGTGGGGAACAACTCGGCGGTGTAGAGGTAAGCGATGGCAAAGGTCATGGAAATGAGGAACTTGCCAATCATGGCAATGGTCACGGGTAACCAGATCATAGCTGGAAGTAAAATGGCCCAATTAAAAAGGTTGTACCGTAAGACTACTTCTTTTATAAATAAAGCAAATATTCGCTGATAATAGAGCGAACACACATTGCATGCCCTACCGTCAACATCCACTCCTTTCGGGTCAGATTCAAGGGGAAATTTGATCAAATTGATTAATGTAAAAGAAGGGGAGTGTTATCTTTACAACAAAATCACTCACATGAAGCATCAAAGGCCAATGTTATGATAGCCACAAGACCACAAGCAATGCCGCCTCCAATAAAGGTACCGCAATAACACTTCATTCGGCCCAAAGTGCTAAGCAACGGCAAAATCACCACCACAGCTGGAACCTAACAAAATAAAATGTCCACTTAACAATTTAAGCCTTTATTCCAGGTCTTCAAAGATTCCCTGGGTTATTACCTCCACAAAACCGGATATAAAGACCGAGACATATCGATTGGCACCCAAGTTCTTGGAGTTGAAGGACAGCCCGTAATAGACCATGGCCACCACCAACCATGAATAGAAGATGTTCAGTGTTCTCTTTCGCATCTCCGGCGTCTCCACCAAAATGATGAGCTCTTTGAACACCTCATAGAGCTTCTCTTTAGTTGTCTTTTCCTCCACTTCATGCTTGATTTCGTCTTCCTGTAATCCTTGAACCGTTACTCACTTTGATCTCCCAATCATCCCAACAAGTCAACTTACTTGGGTCTTGAGGTTCTCCATCATCTCTAGGATCTCGTCGTCCGGTGGCAGCGTGTTCCCATTGGTTTTAGCTCCTTCTTTGAGGATCCTAAGAGCTTCCTTGAAGTCTCCTGCTTGTATCAGCCATCTGGGACTTTCTGGCACAAACCTAAGTTAACCCCAAATTCAAGATAAAGACCATTGTTTGGATTTCAACATGTGTGTAATGAAACCTAAGTTACCAGTAATAGGTAGCCAAAAGAACGCAAGGCAAAGAGATGGTGAGTTGCAATGTGGTCCATTCCCGGATAAAGTAGGCCACGATAGGCAAGAGTGATGCCCCGATGCCAAATGGGAATTGGGTCAAGATGCCAAAATATGTCCTGAATTTGGCACCACAAATCTCAGTGACTGCAAGCCAAGAATTAAAACCAATTCAATTTTGAGTCTGAGAGAGCTCTGGGAGCTTGTCTCACCCAAAACGAAGCCGCATTCAAACACGCCCGACACCGAGAAGGCAATGCAAAACCGCAAAAAGACGAACTGCATGTAGTTGGTAGTGAAAGCTGCGGCCACACTAGAAATGGCTTGGATCACGGAGGCCACCAACATAGTCTTTCGACGTCCATACCTATGATTTTAATAACATAGCTTTAGAATCATACTGCTTTGAGATTCCTACTTCCATTCTTGAAGGGAAGGAGCAATTTTATTAAGGATTATGCTTTGATGCCGCTTCAAATTGAGGTTCGTATTCAAATTTTGACACCATGATGCCCTGATCTATTGATTGCATTCTTAGAATGTGAATGTAAATTCTTACTTGAAAATTTCTACAAACTTACCGATCGGAAGCCCATCCAAAGACAATGCATCCGACGAAAACGCCAAACATGTAACTTCCTTGAACGGTGGACAGGAGCGGCAATCTCTCGCATACCAAATACCACTAAACAAGGAGCATAAAACATGACATTTTATTCCGAATCACGTTTCCAGTGTGGCAGACTTACATCATTGACAATGGATGTGATCTTCTCGGTTTGGTCGTACTCCCAACTCTGAGCCTCCGGGATTCCTGGTTGCTCACAAGATACAATATCCAGGTTTAAGTCTTTCCTCTGTTGAAGAGCCACGGAAAAATCGTTGGAGACGCGGTTTCCCATTTGGGAGAGATCGTACATGTGGCAAGAATCATAGGTGTCTCCATCTCTGAAAACGATATGAGAACCGTTAATAGGTTTAACAGTAAATGTAACATTTCGGAAGGATATGTAAAAAGAGCAGAGGTTACTTTAGATTTACAGTTTTTTTGACAAATGAATAAACCATCCAAGGAAAGGATCAGATTTGATACTTGCTCTCAAAACATCAAATTATGTTAGCGATACATTTATTTATGCATTTACTCTCTAGAATTCACATTCCAAGTACTGTATACGAGAAAAGACAATAGTTCAAAAACGTGAAAGGAGTGCATTATGATAATAATTGAGTTTTAGGGTGAAGGCAATGTTTCACAAAAGTATGCAGGGGGCATACGATCGGGAATGCAAAGTCCTTTTTTACTCCACACTGACTTGGAGAATATGAAGTCCTTGTTCTTTGATTGAAAGCTAATTATAATTTACAAATACACCCCTACACGAAAAAAACAAATGGCCAAATTTGCGGAAACGACGTTTATATGTTTAAACAACCCGTATTGTAGAACCATCTCCACAAACAAAGTTAGCTCTGCTAAATGCCAAGCTCTTCGACTACTAAAGCAATGGTCTTGGGGCTTACATGTCCAGAAAGCATGACAATTCCTTTATTCAAACAGTTAGACAAACAGGTTAGTAAAAAACTTAACTCTTTCATGGGATAAGCAATCCAACTGCGCAATTTCCGCAATATCTCCAAAGCAACGGAATTATTGAGCAACTATCTTGAGAAAATTGCCGCCAGATTCAAGTGCCCTTTACCTGAGCCTATAGACTATCAAGAGTGTATTGTTTTTGGCAGGGCTTCAACCGTTACCCCCCAAAAGTACCGTTATCCGTTACTTTTGCAAAAAAAGAGGGCCTAAAGTTGCAAAAAAACGTTTATGCCAGTTTTTTAACTATTGGTAAATATGACGTGAAATAAATGACCACGGTGATTATTTATTTGATCCTATCAGTGGCAATTAACTCATTTCATTTGCGGTAGAATTTAATAAAATCGGGTAAGAAAGCTGTGCACATTTTTCGTTCCCTCGTTTATAAAAGAAAAAAATAACCGTTACTTTTTCAGAAACGTAACACACTACCAGTAACTCTCTACTCAAAAAGTAACGCGCTACTCAAATCCTGGCTTTCAGAATGAGACAAGCTCGATATTTTTAGCACCTTAAAGGGCAGCTTTCACTCCTTTCCCTATAACGTGTATTCTCGTCAACCATTTTAGTGGATTAAAATGGAAATATTAGAGTGAGCATAGTATTCCTAGAGCTTTAGTCCTTGGGGTAATGTCAACCTACAAAAACTTGGAAGCGCGTGTGATGAAACTGTTGGCTAAAACCGCAACATAACATACGTAAAAGAACGAAACAAGAGTTTAGAATATAATTTTTCGAATCGCAAGAATTCATTGAGTTCATTTTAACATATCTTTCTGCCTTAAAGAGGGTTTATTTAAAGATGAATATTTCATTAAATACTGCTTGGGATAAAAGCCCCTCTAGCGGTTGAACGTACCGAAAATCAGAAATTGACCAAATTAAACTTGAAGAGATATGCGTTTTGAGCTCAGGACATTTCACAGAAATTCCCCACATAAACTAGCAGTTTACCAGGGGCTGAAAAATGTGAAAGTAAATGTGTCAAAATCATCGATACTGTACATGTTCTTTTGCTGCCAATTCTTAGCTAGCTAGTCTGAACTTTTAATTCAAGCATTGTTGCATATCATTTGGAGCGTTTCTTTGACAAATCACAAATGTGTTTTCTTACTCGTTGATTCACTCCAAAAGTACGTTGAAAAAAATAATAATTGAGTTAGCTTGCTTAAATGCCAGCTTTTGTAGATGATGCTGTGGGGGAAAAAAGTTCAACTTTCATAATGGCTATGTTTGTAAATTTAAAGATTTATATATTTTTCAAAAGCGGGCAAACTTCAAATTTACATTAAAACTTTCCGTGGATCTGGCCAAGTTCAAAACTGTCTCAAATATCTAATTAACAATCAGTTAACCATTTCAACTTGGAAAAATCGATGGTTTGAAAATTGAATGGGCTATCTATTTATCCAAGAGAGAAAGGATAAACGAACATTTATGAACCCACCACACCTACGTGCATAAGACGCTAGATGTTGATTTTTGTTTACTCTTTAAGTCATTTTCTGGGAATGTTGCCATGGAAATCTCATTTTGAAAAAAAAATAAGAAGTTCCTTTGGACAGCCTCAAAAATAAATGGGAGCACGTTCTTTTTTTTTAAATTCCATTGCGTTTGACCAACCTCGTTTTTCCATCAAAAAAGTCTCACTGATGAAAATTGTTTTGTTATATATAGCGCCTCATTTGGTCTACCTCCTAACCCTTTTAACTTCATTTTTGAGCGCGTTAAAACATTCACGACCCCTCAGCTTAATACCTCATAAATCTTTTTCATGAAACTATTCAACCGAGTTTTGAATATACATACCAAAAAGCCGTCTTCTCTTTTATCATTAGATCGAAGCTTGTGATCTTAAGCTGACCCACTATTGACTCAATATTAAATATTGTACATCCCCTGTTTTTTGACGGTCGTAAAATTTGAACGCCCACCTTTGGCAATCGCCTCATTTGAATGCATAGAACATAAGATTGTCCACCAAACCGTTTTCACAAGTCATAGTCAGCTTACTTTGGAATAGCAAAGTCTTTTTTCTGTTCCACGGTCCAAGATTTGCCCTGAAGGGGATCCATGTAGGAGGTGTTGCACCAATGGTCCATGGAGGCGCCCAGAAATGAAGAGGACAGATGATGGCATCCAATGAGGATGCCTTCAATCCACGTGAAGAGGAAAATGGTGATCTGCCATCGCCCACTATCCCCAACCATGGACAGGAGATCCTCAAAACGAACCTTGGAGCCCTTATCGTCGACTCCCATTGTAAGGTTCACAAGCTTTCCGGGGAGATGAGGCGATCAAGTCTCGGATTCGTGGTCTACTCTAATCAGTACACTTCCAATTGGTTCCCCTTGGTTAGTAACATTGAGACATGGCCCTGAAATGAGAGAGAGAGAGAGGAGCAAAAAAGCCTAATCAGTTTTTAATTGCATGATATCCAGAACGAGCCTCATTGGTCCTCCAGGCGATTATTGTACATAAGTACATGCATTGCAATTGGGCTCGGCGTCCATAATTTCAGTTTTTGTCTCTTGACAAATTTGTCAACGAGCTGTTTCCTCATGAAATTTATTGCCTTGTTTCAAATAGCTCATCTCTTCCACTACTACTATCCATCTGACTGATCCATGGACACAATTGATCAAGTTATCGAAACTGGGGGACCCGACTTCATCTCCAAGTTATTCGTTTGAATCTCCCAACGAGAAAATCTGACTCGCTCCAAGTCATGGTTAAAAGTGGTAAGTTGACATTTACAGCTTGATTTATGGTCGAGTCCTGCCCTGAATTCAATCACCTTCGGAGGCAGTAAGAAAAAATAGAGTTGCTCTAAAACCAGTTCACTCTTGGAACTCTGGATGAACAAGATGCCACAAGATGCCATGGCCAGAGGATCGAGCTCATCTTCCACCACTTACATTAGGATAGACTTGGATCTAAAGGTTCATGATTGAGGTGATCTCCTGCAGTCGCTTCTTGTGTCTCGGACTCCACACTCATTGCTCACTCACTGCACACAAAATCCAAACCAAGAAGACCCCCGTCAAGCCATGACGAAGTCCGACTACTGTCACAACATCATCATGGGAAGGAAGAGACACGCAGAAAAAGAGTTTGTCAGCTCACCTCCCATGAATGTAGTAGTAGTAGGATGGACGAACTGTAATACATTTCCGAGGCTCGCCTCATTTCGGGCGGACATTTCACCCTCCACGCACTTGACAACTTGACGCTCGCTCTCTTTGGACAATATAATTGTCGTGACCCGTGGAGGAGCTGCAAAACGAGGATAAGGAGGATCGGCAAAATTCAGTGCTATGTATGCAGGGATGGGTATCTGATCCTGGGTCCGTTGGGTACTTGCGGTCTGCCACGCGATCGGTGACTGGGAGTGGAGTTATGTTTTAGGATCTTATGTAACACAGTTACACAGTCTGTTAAGTCAGGTCATGGGTTTCTCCGAAATCTTTGGTGGACAGGTTCAAATTAAGGAATTGATAAATGAATGGCCATGACTTCGGGCTTTTGCCTTCATGGGACTCCAATGGGTTTTTGAGGCTGAGGAGGGTGACGACTTCAGGCTTTAGAATACCTGTCGGAGGCACTTATTCAGATTTCTCGTTGGGAAGGCTATGTAGCTGACCGTTGAGATAAGTTGGAGTGACGCCTACATTTGAGCCAGAAGAGTTGTAAATTTATCGTTTTTACTTGATGAATATGGCTTGTAATCAGCTGTTCATGAAGAATGGCGAAAATTGAACAATTTGAATCAGTTTTTACGAGCTTTTCAAACTGCCACAAAGAATGTAATCCCTTTCCAATCTTCCAGATCCCATTCAAAAAACAATTCAAATGAAAGATTATATTTCGCCTATTTTTTACTTTGTAATCCTTATTTGATTTCTGGTCTGCCGACGAATTTTTGTTAGCTGACCTAACAAGTCCTATCTAATCTTTATCAACCTTTAACAAACGCAAAAAAATATGACACCATATGATGGATTCAACAAAATCAACAAACAATTTTTTAAAGGTGTCCTTTTAGGCGCAGTATTAAAATGACCAAAGGCTTCTTAATGTGAGTTGGTGTTGCTTAACATATGTTAGTACCAAATTCAGCCACTGCAAGCTATATTGCTCTTCCTAGAAGTATGTATTTATCACCAATATTTTGCGATAGTTCATAACGAAATAGGAGTATCTGTTTTTTTTTGCGTAAAAGGCTCTATTTTGATAGAAATGAGAAACCTTTCAATTTCTTCATCACCAAAATGTCCTCCTTCACACGCTTATTATTAACAAAACTTTTTCAGTCTCCTTTCCTTATTTCTCCGAGTTACAAAACATTTTTTTACTCAAACACCCTGTATTTTTGGCCAGGGACTTCCACGATCAAGAATAATCAAGCAAGTTTCCCATTTAATAATTGGAAGCAAAAAGATAAAAAGATGATTAATTTTGGGAACCCTTTGTTTCAAAGTTTGTAAATTAGACCTCCCAGAAATATTCTCGAGGATTCGTGCAAGCAAAGAAAAAGAGACATTTTTTTCTCCCGTCATTCTTTTATGAAGTCACATTTGTATATATTTTGAATCTGTTTGTATGGATCGCTCTAAGAATATATGATATGCATGGGTTGAAGGCTTGTTAAATCAGAATTCCCATAACAATTCTCGAGGGTTCATGCCAGCAGAGAAAAAAATGAGACATTCAGGGAGGAAATCCACAAAGCTTTCAACGCAAAATAAAATTCCGCCCTGCAACAACTCTTGAAATGTCATCATTCCAAAAAGATAAATAGCCCTTTTTAATCATCTCAGATTCAAACAACATCTCATGCTCTAGATAACCCTGATCTTCAAATTGGTTTGTCAAGATCTTGAAATTAGGCATACAAGGTGCCTACACTTTCAAAGTCTTTAAAGTTAAGGGTCGTCTTTCAAAAGTGATGAAAACACAAATGCAAATTGATTGAACAGATTTCATGATGTACCCCAATCTTTCCAAATCCCGAGTTTCATTGCGATTAGTTGAGTAGTTTACAAGCTGGATCAATACTTGGACATATATTGACAGTGTAACGCCGCATACCGGGCACCCTGTAACACCCGGTCGAGTGTCGATCGGAACAGCGGTTGAATTCGTGGCATCATTGGCAGCTTCATGAATGTGCCTCTTTGGCTGTCAATTGATTATTGTCTGGCTCATTTTGACATGTGATATGGGTGAGTCACCCAATGATTGATACATATTGTTTCTTGCCCCTATAGTTGTAATGGCAGCAAATTGTCGCATGGGATGGAGGAGGAGCGCACCACAGCATAGCATTGCACTAGAATAGAGCACATTTTTTGCGGTTAATGGTCTTTTAAGTTTACGATCACATAAATGGAGAGGACATAATTTCCCAGCACAGTACATGCAACGGACGGGCTCAAAGGGGGAGAGAAACAGGAACAGAGTCACCCTTACCAATTTCAGACTACCCTTCCCCAACATGAAAAAAAAACCCTCTAAAGTAAGTTTAACTCCCAAAAGGGTCTTTGCATTCATGTACGAACTTGCACAGACTGATCCCGACAAAGTTGATGCCTAGGTCTATGGGTTGGACAAAGACACACTAAAACCGTCAACGTAACCCGAAATGTATCTTTGAGTTTAAACATGATTAGAACAAGTCGGAGCAAATACCTATTCCTTCGCTTGGATTGAAATCATGAAGGATGAGTCTGTTTTTCCAAATCCCTGACTACGTGAAATATTTGGATGTAGTTTTCGTCTTCAAATTTCGACAATGTTTACCGAACCTTTTTAAGAGATCTTGGAATGTTCTCTGGCGGCGATGCTTGCTTATCTCTTCTTTAAATATCTTGTATTTTCGTCCTATATTAAAAGCACATCAAAAATGATAACACAGTAAATGCAGGAGAGAAATGTAGCCCCATTGCATAGATACCAAAGAATCATTTTTTATAGCAAAATATAAAAAGTTGACTCAAACAGAACAGACAACCCCATAATTTAATACAAGATGAAATCATTGAAGGCTTGACTAATCGAATCAATATGGATTCTAGAGAACAAGAAAGGTCAATTTCAAAACCTATATTGGGTTGGGTTTCTTCCGACGAAGTGAACTAAATTCAAGTTTTTTTGTAACAAAAATTAAATATCGTTATAAAAACAGGGTGAACCAAAATCATTGCATTCCCATGTTCAACCTTAAGATTGCTACTTAATCATTGTTTTTTCTCATTCTACAATCGATTTGAAAGGTCGTTTAATTATGATTGTTGCAAGAATATTTCCCTAACTTATTTGGGCAACAAATGTAGCAATGTACATAGTTAATAAACCACCGTAAATATTTGATTTCATGCATGAAAGTATGCAAAGGAAATAGATACCAATATTTCAATATTTCAAAAAGTTTTCCAATTTTCACATTTGATCTGCAGTTTATAATCTGGACATCAAAGATGTCCTCATAATTTAGCACAATTTGTCAATACTGACTTTCTTTGAATCTGTTTTTTTTCTCATTTCTGTGTAGCGTTGTATAAAGCTTACTAGTTCACACGCTCACTTAATAACAGGTCAATCCAACGTGAAACACGGAAGAGCAAAATTGACCAAGTTTAATCTAGTTTTCTTTCGTACATTTCCTTGTTGCGCAAGAAGGCTAGAATTTATAATACCACAATGAATAAAGGAACCAACCCAAATGCAATATTTGTATGTAGATCAGGGATATCTGCAACTTCTGTTATACGATACTCAACGATATTTCTTGAAGAAAAAGGTCTATCAAAGTATTGCAATTTGGCTCATTTTGCGATTGATTTCGCATTGAAGTTTCTCATGCTTCGTTTGTGATCGTTTTATTCACGCACATCAGGATTGGACCGTGAATGCATGAAATTGTAACACGTACAAAAAAAGGGGCCACTGCCAAATGATGCAGAAATTTGTGAAACAAACTCACTATGAAGCATCCCCACTTAATTGAATGATGGCCGGTTTCCGTTCTCCACACCCACCCACCCATTCACACACCCACCCATTGCCCACACGCTCTCAGAAGCTCGTTCGCTGGCCATTTCGACTGGCACGTTTGTACGGAATGTAATGTGGACATTTCTCACACGATGCTCCACTCCGAATGCCACAGACAGGGTCAGGCTCAAGTATGGGATTCGAGACGAAAAATAGTAGGGTAAATGTCGACGGATGATTTTTCAGCTGTTTGGGCTTGACTGACAGGGTGACTGTCTTGTTCAAATGAAACAAAATTGGTTCATCTAGAAAGTGTGATTGTAAATTCAACTTATGTGAGTTTGTTGCAAGTGCACTCAAAGTCTTTTTTTCAACAAATGCAGGGGCTATGAAGTTTGAAGACAAAACTGGAAATGCAGGAAAACTAATTGCCAAAACAAACAATCAAACATGATTCATTTTGGCCAACTACAACCTGCAGTGTACTTTTCTTAAACCTAGGATCGAAATAAATCCTGTCATTCAGTTATAAAGTTACATAAATAAAGCCCTTCAAATCTGTTGTGCAGATTACTTTAAATTTTGTTTTTTTCCATTGATTGCGTGAAAGTAAATGTGGCCGTATCAAGAAATTTAGTTCTGAAGTTTTTTTTCTTTGCTTGTCTAGCAAGGCTTTTTGTTTTCATATAAGCATAACCACTAATCAAAAATTGCAAACCTCTGATTTAAAACGGTCTTATTCCTTGCATCTAATTGTTTTTGCTCTCTCTTCTCTTCTTTTTGCCCATTATATCAATTAGATAGCCCCCTTAGGCTGAATGAAATATGTTTTACGTTCTGCACTCCAGGGGGCACTTTGTCATTCAGCCTCTACCAAATAAAGGGCCGATTGGGCCAATTCCTTGTTATTGAATTATAATGCATTTGTGTTGTTTTTGACTAATTCTATCAAAATCTTATTGTTAATAGTGCCTCGGGTCACATAATGTCCGGAAAAGAAATTGCGTTCAAGGCAAGGCAAGAGCAGTTTATGTAGCAATCTACTATGTCTCTTCCCGCTTTCTTTGGGCCAAGTGACGTTGCAAATAATGGCCCTTATTAGGGTTAAGTTTTGTGGGATACCTTCAACATTGAATTCAATCAAGCCCAGTCCTGAACTTTTCCCGTCACAAAGTGAATGAGATATATTATTTGTCAGTAATTGAACTAGATTTATGGTATGAGTTCCAGTAATTTGGGTCAGGGACTCTAAAGAGAGGAAACGTCACGGCTTTCCTTTGTCCGCCAACTTAGGCCATTGCGTTGAATTAAGACAGTAACTTTAGTATAAATAAAACAAGATTGCCTATGCTAGATAGTACATTTAAGCATATTTTTTTAGTAAATAATTATCCCCTTGATATACAACTCTTTTCAAATATCAAATGTCTCTGAATTAACTTTAAAAGTCAAAAGAATAAATAAAATAACCATAAACATCAAGTAAACAAAAAACAAGCAAATTGTCTTTAAAAATAAGTAAATCTTTGGACAAAATTTGTTCAAAAACATTGAGAGAAAGAAAATGAGCAAGAATCAATCTATGAGGAACTTACACCGACAATTAAGAAAAGAAATGTATGAAATAGGCAAAAAAGTACATGTACATAAATATTAACATATCAGTATATCTATAATGGACAATTGATATTCGTGTTTCAAACCACACATTTACCAAAAAAACATCAGGCATTGGTGATAAATAGATCAGTTGCTTTTTAATAGAGTTTAAATTTCTACTTATTAGGCATTTTACATAAAAAGGCTGTCTTTTTAAGGCACACACAGTAAGACCAAAGTCCAGCCCAGTAGATTTGAGCTTTAGACTCTAAAAAGGTTTTTAGCAAGAATATCCAAAATAGTCAATTGAAAAAGGTGTCATATTTGTTGAGCTGCATCCTTCCATGATTTTAAAACATTCAAATGAGTTTAAAGAGCAATATGAATCTCAGAGCTGAAATATATCTACTTTTGATTTGGGGATCATTCCCAAATTGAGAACCATAGATTCATAACAGGTGCACCAAATTACTTGAAAGTTGGTCAAGATGTTCCTGAAACAATTTTCTTCAAACAATATTATTAGCAAAACATATTGACTGATTGTGTTTAGAGCAAATTCTTGCCTTACCAAGAATACCTAATTATTATTTTACAGTAATTGTACTCAAAGACATGATAGAAGTCATTTTAAGTGTATCTAAACGTCTTATTTGAAGCACCTACCATCAATGGTTACAAAAATGATATTAGCCACCCTCTTTGAACAACATATATGCCAATAATAGACATTACAAAAAATCAGCATCATTGGCGGGAAAGGTTTGGTGATCACAAAAAGTGGCGCTTCCTTGCTCTGGTGTTCTTGTTTGGGTATACACTAAATAAAGCTACATCGAATTGGGGTACATCTTAATATTTCATCTTCATCTATCTCTTATCCGGGAAAATGTCAGTTTTGGCTGGTCGAAAATATAAGAAAATATCTGCTTGCTTTGAAAAACTTTGAAAATAATTTAAGTAGATGTTGCTCTATTTGAAGAAAACTGTGCACAAATTAGGAAAGAAAAAACTATTGGTAACTTTCTGACTGAGGTTGTTATCTGAAATCATATGCAATCGCTTCACGAAATTTACTTTAGCACTAACACTTAAAGCATTACGATTCTACTTTCGTCAGATTTCTTTTAGCATAAATGCATCTTCATACTTTGAATATTAGTTTGCATTTTCAGGTTGTAAAAGAAAGTAAAGATTGAAAAGAAGAAAGTCATGTACTTAAACATGTGTTATCGCATTAAGAAGGTCTGTAAGGCTATTCATATTTGGAATTAATAACTCAATAGCTAAAGCAACATAATCACAGAGGGAACTTTCAACGAAAGCTTGATTATTGCACTTTCTTGATCAATTAGCTCTTCATTCCATCCAGTTCCATGGTTGACACGCAAGCTCTCTTGTAAAGTTCCGATGTTCCAATGTCCATGTTCTTCAATCCACGGAGATAGCAGACCTGGACCAAGCGATAAATGTTGTGATCAATACTGACTGGCAAAGAAAGGAGGCTCTCCAGGATCTTGTCCCATGTCATCCCAACCACCGTGGACTCACTTGAAGCCTGGACCATAAGTTTGGGCTTTCCTTGGCTCAAAAATATGGCCAAAAATGTGCAAATGTGAACGCAGATGAGCTGTAACTTCATTTGGGTCTCTTTGATCAATGGCAGTACTTGAAGTAACGCCCAACCTGACGAAATGACGCCTAGAAAGTGAGTATTGTTCCGACTCTCGCACCGAACATACACGAGCAGGATTTGGTCCAAAACGTATTTGAGGATCTCTTCTGGATTCTTGAGCGCCTTTAGGGGAAGTTTGATCCTGAATACATATTCCATCAATGCATCGCCTCTTTCCTGAATTGGATAAAATAGCAACTCAATTAGATACTTCTGAATATCATACAAGCATGTGTATATACGCACACACTCCTAGTGTCACTCAAAAAAAACTCTCTTCATCACGATTGTTCGCGAGAACCAGACCCTTAACGAATTGAATGGCCTTTTATACTGTTTCTAAGGCAACGCCACATAAGCTAGATTATATAAATTGTAATTTCGGTTTCAATTATTAGCGCTCCTGTGGTCTTTGTCTATTGCATACCATACATTGGGCTTGTTAAGTGAACGCGTTCATGAACAACTGACGTTATTCCACGGAATAAGATCAAAGAAAACATGCCCAGCCAAACCACGTTGTGCATGCATTGAATTTTGACATTTATTTCATTTTACCTGCTTGTCTAAGTATATATAATTGTGGTATTGAGCCAATTTGATGGTGAGTTCACCGAATTACACCAGAAATGTTCATTTTGTTGGCTTTTGCAAGGACACTAGAGCAAGGAAGCGCCACTTTTTGTGATCATCAAACCTTTCCCGCCAACTTAGGCCTAAACCAATGATGCCGATTTTTTGTAATGTCTATTATTGGCATATATGTTGTTCACAGAGTGTGGCCAATATCATTTTTGTAACGATTCATGGTAGGTGCTTCAAATAAGACATTTAGATATACTTAAAATGACTTCTATCATGTCTTTGAGTACAATTACTGTAAAATGACAATAAGATATTCTTGGTAAGGCAAGGATTTGCAAATCAGTCAATAAGCTTTGCCAATAATATTGTTTGAAGAAAATTGTTTCAGGAACAACTTGACCAACTTTCAAGTAATTTGGTGCACCTGTTATGAATCCATGGTTCTCAATTTGGGAATGATCCCTAAATCAAAAGTAGATATATTTTAGCTCTGAGCTACATATTGCTCTTTAAACTCATTTGAATGTTTTAAAATCATGGAATGATACAGCTCAACAAATATGACACTTTTTTCAATTGACTATTTTGGATATTCTTGCTAAAAAAACTTTTTAAAGTTTAAATGTCAAATCTAGTGGGCTGGACTTTGGTCTTACTCTGTTTGCCTGAAAAAAGTCAACCTTTTATGTAAAATTCCTAATAAGTAGAAATTTAAACTCTACTCAAAAGCAACTCATCTATTTTTCACCAATGCCTGATGTTTTTTTGGTAAATGTGTGGATTGGAAACAAGATTATCAATTGTCCATTATAGGTATACTGATATGTTCATATTTATGCACATGTACTTTTTTGCCTATTTCATACATTTCTTTTCTTAATTGTCAGTGCAAGTTCCTCATGAATTTTT
>NC_081445.1:8755763-8759829 GCF_007210705.1 Tigriopus californicus | reverse complement strand
GATCAAGATGTTTCTGGACCAATTTTCTACAAATAATATTATTAACAAAAAAGTATTAACTCGTTGTGTTTAGAGCAAATTCTTGCCATTTCATGAAATCACAATTAGCACTTTTTAGTTGTATTTTAAGACATGTTAAAAGTCATTTTAAAAATATTTACATGGTTGGTTTGATGTATAACAATTAATGGTTAAGAAAATGATATCAGTCATACATTTTGTTCAATACTTTGGCCAATAATTGACATTGAAAAATTTCAGCGGCAAAAGCTTAGGCCTTACTTGTCGGGAAAGGTTTGGTGATCACAAAAAACTGGCGTTTCCTTGCTCTGGTGTTCTTGCCTAAACCTGCCAACGCTACCAAATGACATTTCAGGGCTTAAATCATCACTTTCAAATCCGCCCTATCGATTACAGTCGACATTAGTAAGAATGTGCAAAAGTTCAGATTTTTTTGCATGATTGGTTATTTTGCAGTTTTTTGGCATGTTTGACGTGCTTCATCATATTTGCACTTTTATTTGAATAATCAGCAACTCTTGACTAAAAATAAATTGATTTTTTATTCAGTCATCAAAGTCCCTCTCCTTTCACAGGGTACTGTGAATCACCTGCCCCTAAGAGCCCATCAAGGAGTTGTGGGAGTCTGGTGTGTAGTCTTGTAAAAGGGATAGCGATATTCGACATTGGCCTGTCAAGCCAGCTCTCTCAAGAATTTCCTTATATATTTATCTATGTTTCACGGAATCTAGTTCCCACGATTCTTTTTCTCTTATTTCTTTGGATTTGTTCATTCATACATTTGCCTTCACAGCTTCTGGGAAAAATTGACAAAACATCCGTCTCTTTTGATCAAACTGCAGAAAATAGCATTTTGGCAAAGCAATGGTCCTCATACCCATCTCTTATTAATGATCTTGATGCCAATGTGGGGCATTCTTCTGAGACTGTGCAGATAAATTGGCAACAATCCTTTTCATTCTCCTCTCATTACGGACAAACAAACAGAAATAAAAAGAATACGCTCTTACATGCTTGACTTTGATAATGTATTTTTCGCTGGACAACTTATCGCTGATCTATTCTAACAACATAATTACACCAACAACCGTTTTGAGAGGCCTATAAGGGTGTAGTTATAAACACATCAAAAAAAATATGTAAAGTAGAAGCATACCAGCGACGTTTCATCAGCATCTTTTTCCATGAGATTGTGCTAAAAATCTAATTGTGAGTTTAGAAATAGTGATGTTTTTAATATCATTCACCAAAAAATTGTGAAAGTGGACTTTTCCTAGTACTATTTTGTTGGAAATGATGATTCCGAAAGTTTTGGAGCGTTATCAATCGCACAGTATAAAATATCCAGTAAAATGATTATTTATATGTCACAATTCCTCGGAATGGATGTAAACAGCTTCCAGAAGAGTTTATGGCCTATTCATTTTGTCAAAGTACTTTGGCAATAAATTGTTCGTTTAATAAACTCTTGACAAAGTCTGGCGTCTTAGAGCCTATTCTCTCGTTTCTAAGTTTGTTTGTCCGCACCTAGACGAAGCAGAGTGCGCTTCCCCGGCTTAATGGAAAGGACAATTCTACAACCCCCCCAAATTGTCAGAAATGGCGTTGACAAGGTTCTATGAGGCATAGATCAACATATTATAAAGTAGTAAGCCAGAGATTGAAAGTCAATATCAAGCTTTGGTCATTGTTTGACCTGTGTTCCCATGCTTAGTCGTTTGTACCCCTTGTATTTGAACAAGCAGGAGCAATTTTTTTTGCGGACTTCCTTACCGCTACCGGATCGGTATCCCAGCAGTTTTAAAAAGTTTTTTTGCATTTTTTTGCATTATTGGCGATTTCTAATGCACTTTTGCTTGCATAATTAGCCTCATCAATATGCACTTTTTGCTCATCCTTAGTTATTAGCAATTTGATTGTACTTTTGGTTTTTCAAAATACTCGTATAATTGTGATCAATAGAATTTCGTTGAGAATATTGGCCGATCCACCCACGTCATTTTACTTTTGACTACTCATGGATTGGTCAAAGTCTGTAGCAAGCTTTACCTTAGAGATTCAGAGATTCACATAAATTCACCTTGAGATAAAGTTGCAAGTCTGTTTGGTTCATTTCGATTTGTTGCCTCAAGACGTCCCCCGAGGAGCTTCGCCGTCTCCTCAGAATGAAGTTGCTCAATTCAAAATCCCCGCCTATTTTCTCCAACACCTCCAGTGTTGGCCAGTTTCCCAATCCGAATTTTAACCAATTATGTTCCTTCTTCAGGACAATGGGTGAATATGAATGATAGAGATAGGCCAGACCGTCGCAAACCAGCTCAGATGAGTTGATGGAATAGGCATATCCCACAATTTCAACGGCGTGAATGGCTGATATACCCAAAATCAGGGCGGGAAACTCAGATCGGAGGAACTCATCCAAATTGTCGTCGTACTTATTGGCTAGGATGACGTGGTAATGTTTTCTGATTTTATAGTAGCCACCTCTTCTTCCTGCAATTGGGCATCAAAATCATTCAAGGCAGTTTTGCGATATCGAATTTACAAGACCATTATTAAGGCACATTTTTAGAAGCAATACGTACATTTTGTGCAAAATTTGGGATGAAAAAAGCAATGGCAAAAATTTGAATTGACTTTGAAATAACCAAGATAATTTACTTTTTATAAAGCTTATTAGCTTTTAGAATTTGCCATGGGTTTGGTATGGACAAATAGAACAAGGTTTTCAGAGAGGCAATGCTATCAGTGCATCTCCAGACATCTTTTTGAAAGCGTATATTTGAAATTTTGAATTTACTTAAATATTACCAAAAATAATTCTAATAGATTCTGATGTGAGTTTCAAACCAAGTACTGTAGGCTTAGGCCTCAGCACATGGCTTAGCTTTCTACAATTAATACCAACAAAATGAGCAAACCTTGGAGTTCTTTCAACGTGACTTCCTGAAAGTTGAGTCCCAGATCCTGTTTTTGTCTGGTCGGTCCATGCAAGGGTTCCAATTGGCAGATGTAGTGTTCCACAAACGATTGGAACTTTTCCTTGGACCCCCCTATGTGGTAAAGAGCGATGCAATTCTGAACCAAGCAATTAGAAAAGTACCCATTGTACTCAATATAGAAGTTATCGAAAGTGTGTGTGTACAATGATTCCAACAGCTCCAGACGGGTTATGGGAAGGTCCTTCACTGAGAACCGCCTTATGGCACGGCAAGGTCGTGCTGTGAAGAAATGGATATTTTAAGGATTAAATACTTTTTTTCTTAAGTTGAGGAGAACCATTCGTTACCTTTATATTTGACGGACATTGTGGCACAGCTGATATTGATTTTAACCAATGGAGATATATTAGGTGCATGATTATACCTGACACGAATGAGTAAGGGAATACCTTCTTCATGAAATATGCATTAATTTGAAGCGGTGACGTCAAACAATCCAGGGACTCTAAAGAGAGGAAACGACACGGATTTCCCCTCACCGCCAACTTAGGCCATTGCATTGAATCAAGACATTAACTCCAGTATGAATAAAACAAGATTATCCGTACTGCATAGTACCTTAAGGTGTTTTTAATTAAATAATGATCTCCTTGATATACAACTCCGTCCATATACTAAATATTTCTAAATTAATCTTGAAAGTCAGAAGAATAATGAACATCAAATTAATCAAAAACAATCAAATTGTTTTTCGATTGAAATTGGTGAAATATTGCGTAAAATTGGCTCAAAACCACACATAGATAGAAAATCATCAAGAGTCATTTTATCAATTGATGGGTAATGTATACTGACAAAATATAAAAAAATGTATGGAATAAGCAATAAAAGTGCATGTACATAAGTGTTAACATATTAGAATATCTTGGATGGACAATTGATAATTTTGTCTAAACCCATACATTTGACAAAAAACATCAGGCGGCATTGGTGAGAAATGAATGAGTTATCTTTTTGTAGAGTTTAAATTTCTTCTTATTAGGAAGTTTGCATAAAAGGCAGGCATTATTTAAGGGGCACAAAGAAATATCAAAGTACAGTAG
>NC_081445.1:8752495-8754458 GCF_007210705.1 Tigriopus californicus | reverse complement strand
GTAGTTGTGGCTAGCCTTCAAAAAAAGTTGGATTTGAACCAAGGTAGAATTAAGACCTCCATTGAGACAAATCAGTTGAAACAGGATAGTTGTGTAGTTCAAAAGGTGAGGTCGAATCCGAGGGCATTTATCTCTTATGCAAACTCTAAGAGAGAGAGGGATGAAACACCCTGTTGGGCCTTTTCATGTTGGTGGGGAAGCCATTAGCAATGTAGAGGCTATGACTAACATACTTGGAGATCAGTTCTCTAGTGTGTTTCCAACCCCACTGAGTTTAGTAGCAAAAACTCATTGCTGTGAAGATGAGGCGGTTGAGATTGACAAGATTTGTCAGATTTAGTAGTTTGATGATCTCATTGTCACAGATCAAAATGCTTTAGCAGCCATCAGGGACTTACGGTTTTCAAGTTCTTCTGGTCCTGATGGTGTGACATCTACGTTTCTAATGAGACACTCAATGGTTCTTGCTCATATTTTCTCGTACTTGATGCGTTGCATCTTGGACCACGGCAAGTCTCCCTCTTCTCTAAAGATAGCTCACGTTGTTCCAATTTTTAAAGGGGGGAGGTGAGTCGCTCGCCAATAACTATAGGCTGATTTTTCTCATTTCGACTAGGTGTTTGAGAAGGTCATAAAGTTCAAACTTGTAAAATTTCTTGAAACCCATGAAGTCATTACTCCTAGGCCTAGTCAGTACGGGTTCCGAGCACATTTTAGCACGGTTACCCGACTGATTGAACATATACACAAAGATCACTAAGTAGGGGAACAGGGAACTTAAGGTATCGGACTGAAATTTTGACTATATCTTGGTAAAACATGTGGAATTCAACTTTGGTTCAACAGGTTTCACAGTGGCCGCCCGCAGTGGTAAAAAATACCCTTTAAAGTTTTGATGGAAGTTCCCAAAAACAAATTGGCATTTTTCTACCCCAAAAAGTCATAGGGAACAACTTTAACTTTATTGTTTTATGGAATTCTAGTCCACATAAAAAACTTACATATCTAAAAACATTATAAAACTAAAATTTTCAAAAACCTACTCAATGTAAATTAGAAGCACACTTAGTTAGCTCTTGAATGTAATTTACGATATCATCTATTTCACTGCTACTTAGTTACATCGGATTTAGTGGTCCAAATTTCATCGTTTTTAGCCCCAAAATGCCCCGGTTATATGCTAATTCAATCTCCCAAAGATATGATATCGATTTTCATTATCGCCACTATGAAAGATTATTTTTCCATTTCTTGCATAATTTCAAATTATCTTAAAACCATGTACAACCATATCTAAAACCCTCAAAAAAGCAGATTTTTGAAAATACATTTTTAAAAGCGTCCAAGGTACATTTAGTTGAGTGGTCACTGAAAATTTCCCAAATATCAATGAAACATTAAAGAAGCTATTTTCAATCAGTTTCAACAAAAAAAAAGTCTTCAAGAAACGACAAAATCTATAACATTGTCTCTTACATTGAGTAGGTTATCGAAAATTTTAGTCTTTATAATGTTTTTAGGTATGTAAGTTTTTTTATGTGGGCTCGAATTTCATAAAGCAATAAAATCAAAATGTTTCCCCATGATTTTCAGAGGGAAAAAAATGCCAAGATGTGCTTGGGAATTTCCATCAAAACTTTAAAGGGTATCTTTACCACTGTGCGCCGCAATTAGTAATCACACCGGGCAGACACTAAGAAAACTGATCGCTTCAGGACTGTATCATCATCCCTGAAATTATGGTCCATGCGCAAGGGAATAGCACAAGTAACGTTTTGTTGATAAATTATGTATATTTATCATCAGAAGCCTAACTTTTATCCAAATTTGCATACTGACCAATACTACCCATAATTGTTCATACAAATACATTTATTTTGACCCACTTGAAAGCATGGGACATGCTTGGGTACTATTCATGTTTTCTTTGGTTGATATTTTTTGCCGTGACAATGCTTTAGCT
>NC_081445.1:8736985-8752460 GCF_007210705.1 Tigriopus californicus | reverse complement strand
CTATTCATGAGGACCAGCCAAATTAAACAAACAAAATTGGCAAATAATGCAATTAGAAATGCAACACAAAGGGCAAAAGTGCGAAAATGAAGATATTTCTGATTAAACTTACTCTTTTTTAACAGAACCACTAACAAAATAATCAAACCACAAAATGACTGTTATCTAAAACTCAAGAGCAAGTGAAAAATGGCGTACAAACTCTTACTAAAAGCCCTCTATTCCACTGAATGACAATATCAGGTAGTGCTGGGGCGAGTCCGGGCTCGAGTCCGAGTGTACTTGATTCCTTTACTCGTTTTCGGAGAAATTGTGCGGACTCCTCAAAAATGATACTACTTATTTCTTAGAATTTCGCAAGGCGAGTCTTCTTTTGCTAATACTGACCACAGTAAAAGTCCGACTAAAAGTCAAAAAATCAAAGGAATCGTACGGTTCGGACTCGCCTCAACACTAATAGGAGGCGATACTTCTTACTTAAAGTGGGCCACGTAGTCAAAGCCAAAACCTTCTTTGCTTTGAACAAAAACAGCTTGCGTCTGGCAAAACATTTGTGCTTAAGTTGTGCATCAAGTGTTGCACTTGCACGTAAGCATTCCATACCAACGGAAAAAAAAATCTTTCTTTCACTAGATATTTATTTGGCCATGTACCGAAAAAAGTGCGTTTTTGAAAGCTGAAGAGGCATGATTTTGAGTGGTATGAATCGTATGGAATGTTTGAATGTCCAAAAAGGAAGGTAATCACGGCGATTAGGAAAAAAGTAATTCGTATAGAAAAAAACCGGATTGTAGACTGGTCCTTGGTGAACATAAGTACAAAAAAACAACGAAAGGGAGGCGGTTTGAATTCGTCTTCTATATTTCGATCAAAAGAGGCGTAATCAATTTACGTAATTTCAACATGACAATTTCACCAACATTCTTAGCTGTTCTCGTTTCAATCTTTGTAGACAGAATGGTCAAGAATTGTTCGGGGGTTTGATGCTGAGCGATGAGACGAAAGAGAGAGAGAAAGAGATACGGGACATATTTACACACTAAAATTTTCCTTGGCCATGCCCCTTCGGAGATTCAAATAGAAGGGGTGCGATGGTTTCTCGAGTATGTATGGGGTTCTTGTTGGTGTTGGTTGTGTTACTTCATTTCGTCTATGGTTTTGAGAGTGGATGATGCGCTCGTAGTTACAAAATGGGTTGAAAAAATATGTCACACATTCGGCCAATTCTTCGAATGAATGCGAGGGGAAGGGACAGGAAGTGAATTTAGAGTCGGAGTGAGGCGATTGGGAAGTAATTGTACCTGACTAGATTGACCATCATCATTCCTTTCAACTGTAAACGCCGAGTATGTACAGAGCTTGAATAACGCACGAAAGAAAGAAAAAACAATCTCCAGGAATTGGAAAGGCCAGGAATGAAAATTCGTTTTTTGAGATCATTTCTAGTAGGCAGAGAGAATGTCTCAGGACGTTTGGGAACAAGTCTGTTCTTGGTTTCTCGCAACATTCGGGTAGTTTTGATTGGTGAAACTGACAGACGAGCATCATCAGCATCATCCTTTTGGATGTTGGAGGCATTCTGCCCACAACAACAGAGGGATGAGGCAGGGCCGAAAGCAATCTAGTAGAAATCTGAACACTCCAAAGTCTTACATTGCTTGCTCAGAGTGGCATACTGTCCCATATTTGGCCCTAAAAGTGGCGCATCATTGTCGCCTCCCTGGATTTTAGAGGCACGCCCACTGGCGTAGTGACCGCGTCTCCCCAGAGTCATAGTCGCTGGGAGATTATCCAATCCTTGATACCTGAAATTGACACAAGAGCATGAATGAGAACAAGCAAAATGGAAACTCCATCCAAGTTGGAAAGTAGTTGGTTTGGTGGCTTGAAATAAAACAGTGTAGTCACCCTGTGTCTCTATTTTCCCGCTTCTTCCTAACCATCTTCTCTGTACTGTCGTTTCTCTCTATATATGCATCCTTTTCCCTCACATTCACTCAGTCTAGACAAGCCCTCTAACTCAGTCTAATACCATCTCTCGACGCCTTAAAACGTCTAAAGCTATTCTTCCGCCACAACAGTGTACTAAAATGGACATTTTTGCGGACTTTTTTACCGTTACCGTCAGAACTGGAACAATGTATTTATCTTTACTTGGCTTCGTTGGGATTTTCAGTGGGCTTTAATAACTGCCTTAAAATATGTAATCCACGGTACTATTCAAACAAAAAAATATAGTTCATCTGCTTGTTACCAAATAAGTTAATCTGCAAAGGCTATGAAAAAAACTGACAATTTAGTTGGATATTCGATAAGAGATTAGGGACGAATCGGAATTTCTTCTTTTTACAATTGAACAGGCTAGTCCTTGCATTGGAAAAAAAGTGGGCCAACAAAAATTTCATTTCCTATTTTTAAAACATCTCTGGTGATTACTTGTCGCTCAAAAATATTATTTTTCCTCGTCTCAGGAAATAGAGGTAGCGTAAAGGATATGAAAGTGATTGATAGGGCACTTGCCCTACTAGATGAACATATTATATGTAGATCAACCACCGTTAAATTCAAATAGTTCACCATAGCTACACACAATACCAATATTATGAAGAATAACCGCGTCTAAAAAATGTAATCTAGCAAACAATCGTCTATATAAAACAGCATCCTTTTCTGTAAGCCATTTCCTTACTTCTATTACAAACTCCGGTTTGTTTTCTTTCACCTCAATCAAAACCCCTTCATTTTGAGAGTATTTATCTGTGTCACGCCCTTTTACTTACCCGCCATGACTTTGCGTGACCTGGGTGTTACGACCCAATGTGCTCATGCCAGTGTTGGCTCGATGGCCGCTGTGGGTCCCGTAATGGCCCAACGTGCCAGCATGGTGACCGCTGAGATGGTTGAGGTGACTATAGCCAATGGACCCACCCGCGGGTACCCCGGCTGACATGGGCTGATGTGTCGGCATATTGGAGCGAATGGTTCCGGCATGGCTACTCCCATTCAAGGTCCCATGGTAAGATGGTGTTTGTGGAGGAGTGTGCATATTCCTACGGTAGCCGGGGGTCGAACCCAAGGAAGGACCACCCAATCCAGAGGGCGGGGCTGTTAACCGGGGCCGTTCGATGGTTGACAGAGGCATGTAGGGATCCTGATCATCGACCTGCCAAGAGATTGGGTGTTTGTTAGCGGCGAAAATTGACAATTTCACTGGACGAGCTCAATTTACCTTGATGTATCTTCCCTTGTGTTTGAAATAGATCCAAGTGTGAGAATTGCACCAAACCAGGATGGTGAAGAGGACCCCAGATAACGAGGCCGATATTAGCATGAGTATTAATCCGAACAGTCCACGGTCACAGAGCCCAACTAAAGCCGTGTTATACGATCTGCAAACAGAAATGCATTCATTTATTCTCGCTTCAACAACATTATCAACAAGGGTAGTTGAGTGGTATAAGTTACCCGAAAGAGGCACGACATGGTTCCCAAGAGAGCTTGGGTGCGAATCACGCCTTCGGAGGAAAAAAATATGACCATGATGGGCACCCTAAAACATACCTGAAAATAGGGTCACACCTGAGTGACATGCTGAGATCGCTCATCAATCGCTTGGTATCTTCGGTGTGTTGTTTCAAATCATCCAGATGAGGAGAGAGCTCCATGGCTGAGTAATACTTCCTAGCGGTTCCAGAAATGATTTGGACTCTATGATCGATGTCCAAGATAGCTCGTTGAGATCGCTGCAAAACAACAACATGAGACTTAGCTTTAGTATCATCAAACGACGTCTTAAAGCCGCCATCGGAATGACTTAATTGGGCCAAAGCCTCAAGCTTGATTTAATTTACATTTGTTTTCCTTCCCGTCACAAGATGGAAGATTTCCTTCCCCCTTTTCCCCGCGGAGTTTTTCTTCACCCTTGCTCGTTTTTAGATTATCACTTCTCCCGTTCTCTCTCCCTTCAATTTCCCCCAAGTACAAGATGGAACACATCGTTCTTTCGTCATTTTCTCGAGTGGAACGCCAAATGAAGATGGCAAGCCGTCAGATGTAAAGAGGTCCCGATCGGTTTTCGCTTGTTTTCTTAGAGAAAATGGAAAGATAGAATTCCTTTCAAAGAGAGTCAGGTGTCCTCGTCTTAGTCATGAGTGCAATCTGTACACTAAAAGCACACATAAACTCTCATGTTTCCGCACACTTTTTACTTTTGAAGGGAGAGACGAACTCTACCGTCTTCGTTATCATCATCGCCATCTGGACAGAGAGTAAGCTAAGCGATCTGCCACAAGTCTCACTCATATCAAGCCCTACATCCTAGATTAACAAA
This sequence comes from Tigriopus californicus, assembly GCF_007210705.1. Taxonomy (NCBI): domain Eukaryota; kingdom Metazoa; phylum Arthropoda; class Copepoda; order Harpacticoida; family Harpacticidae; genus Tigriopus; species Tigriopus californicus. Next base: position 8,748,130 of record NC_081445.1, on the reverse strand, counting down.
GCTGAAATACGACGACAAATGAAGAGGAGATTGGTGACGTCAAGTATGCTTTTCGTTCTCACTTGTAAAAATGAAGTAATAAAGAAATCGATATGGATATTTATATGAAGCTCTTGTCAGCAAATGTGATCATCAGAATGAGAAGATGGATGACTTCACCTTTTGAACGTAAAGCTTGATGTAAGGTGAGGGGTATTCTTCGAAAGCCCAAGTATCTTATTGGAGACAAAATGAATCTAAAAATCAAGAGGCACAAAAATGGAACATAATGTCCACTTCAATCACATGTATCTTGAGAATAATTTCGGAACCTTCACAAACTTTTTTTGCCAGCTCAAATTTTTATCATCAAGGTAGCAAATGGTTTTTTGTGATCTCCCACTCTACTTTTAATCTCAAAAAGGGTTTTTGATAATTTGGCTATATATGTAAGTATTCATAAAAGCTCAAACGCTTTATCTTAACACTGGAGAAGCCGTTGAATCATTCAAGGTTTTATCTTTGAAAACGCGAAGTTTGAAGGTTAAATAATAAGATAAAAGATATCACGCACGGAAACAGTTATAACCTTTAGCGTAACCTTTCACTTTTGATCGACCTTATGCAGCCCAGACCATAACATATCATTTGACTTTGGCCATTATAGCTCATCAAGGGGCATTATAATGCGGAGCCCAACAATGAAAGCCTTTTTACCGTCCTCATGTTTAATGGTGGAAGAAGGAATGGCCAAATGAGTTGGACAAGAACCTTAATTACCAGGAGAACGACTGCTCAGTGCTTATTACATTCCCACCATCAGGATTGGGTTAATCTACAACATTTATTAATGGACTTCGGACGACGGACTTGCGAATGAGTGCACGAGATATTGAAAGAAAATGACCTCAATATCATGAAAAGCTTTGATAACATCAATGGATGCATACGAAATCTCGCACGTTGCTTCATATCTTAAAGGAATTATATCATGGAGCTCATAACTTGGTACTGACAGCAATTAGGATACATCCTTATCTTATCTCCTTCCCCTTATGTTTCTCTATATCTATCTCCCCTAAAAGCTTCAAGACCATTCGCTAATCCTCAGTTTTTTCAACGAGGTGCTAAAACTTTCCTTATAGGGAGGGTCCTCTGGCAACTAGCTGGAAACATATTTCTAGACTTCCTCAGGGCTATCTTCTATGACCATATCTAGCTACATAGCATATCTTAATAACCAAATCAACCTTTTCTCATTAAAGGCTCGAAGGACGGCTTTTTCCAAGGTATATTATTAGGCCTTACCGACAAGAAGCTCTCGTAGGGATTTGGTTGTCCTGCGGCGCATTGCAAATAGTAGGATGTGACTTCCTCATCCAGACTTGAGCTGAGCACATGCTGCACCCACGGGGTCGGGTCGTTACAGAAGTCTGCCAAGGCCACCGTAACGGCCGTGTAAATGGAGGCAAAGAGCCACAGCATGATGATCGAGAAGAGACCGCAGACCGAGAACAAGATCAGAACACAACGAGAATGGACAATGGCGCCCACAAACAAGAGCAGACAGAAGAGGCCAAACAGAGCTGCAAAGAAGAATCAGAGGCATATATGAACTAATGCCCATTTATCAGATTTTAGAATAGCACCAAGCCTTTGGTAGATATGGCCTACTTTAGGATTAAATTTGAGAGGGGAAGTAGGTGAATTATCCTAAAATGGCTCCTAAGTCCTAGATAGTAGAGGGAAACATACAAAGGGGAAAAAACTTAGAATAACTAAAGACCGCCTTTTTTTAAAGATGATTTGGGCGTTTTGAAATGAGCTTTTGGGAATGGAATCAGTTTGAAATAGCTAGAATATATGGCTGAATGTTGTTGCAGACGGGTCTGTCGTATCTGTCAATGTCATGTCCATTATTATGAATTATCAGTAAAATGCACCGAAAATTATCAATCATTTAGGTGACGGGTATTGACCGACAGTTTTTTTTGGTTGGATGTTAGAGATGGAGGGGTGAGCTATTTGCCCGCCATCACATCGCCTATTTCCAAATTCCCGATTCATGTCGAGTATCAGCCTGGGGGTGAGGTAAGCATTGAAGAAAGATCAGGGAGAAGATTCGAACCAGAGACCTCTCTCACTCTAAGAGACTGCGCTAACCACTACCCCACGTCTGCTCCCTGCTTGACTTGTTCGCTTTCTTTGTTTCATAATCTTTGGGAACGTGCTCTTCTGAAATGTACATTCTGTTTCCAATTTACGCACAAGTCAATGGAACCAATGAGGCAATGCAAGATTGACAGTCACAACGTGAGACAGATCCATCACACAAAGAAATGCGCACCGAGGATTTTCCTTTCTTCCCCGAAGTGTGACGGTTTTTTCTTGTTTAGCAACACTGACATGTAAACAAAAAAAAGGGAACTCCAAACTAGTGATACTGCGAATCCAATTAATCTGGGCACGCATGAACATTTTCGTGTCTTTTGAATAATCCTTTAAAGTAGGGCTATTAACGAGTCCAATGTGGCTTCTGGGCTAAATGAGGCTTAATAATGATTTATACTTTATGGCCTTCCAAAAAATTACAATGAATAATAACCTTTAACTCTATTGGAGGTCAGTAATTACTTGAACCGAAACCAAAGACTCACGAGACAGGAAAAAAAATTATACATCCCAACGATCCCAACCTCGCCCACAGACTGAGAATCAGTCTAATACTGAACCTGACCTCGCCTATCGGAAATTGCAACTGGATGATGGAAGGCTGGCTTCGCTGGCCTGGCAAGGAGCAAACCTCCGACCCTAGCACCTCAAAATTATGAAATGATTTCGTAGATTCGAACCGTAGCGGAATCGACTCATGAGTTCGTGACAACACTAAAAGGAAGTAGATCATACTGCGGCAAAAATGACCCTCAACTTTTCTTTTGTCCTCTAGGGCTGTTTATCTTTTACTAACGTGACGAAAACGGAGGAACTCTTCCTTGTTTCATACATTCATTCCCAAGTTCCAGCAAAGCATCAGGAAGCAATGAATCAATTTACGGAAGCCTACCTACTTAAGAAGTTTTGGGTTTTTGCTAATTCTCCTGCGTTTCCAACTTCTCACCAGAAGCGAGAGAGAGCTTGAAGGCCCGTCAAAAAATGGTCTTGAACTGGGAAGAAAAGTTCCTCTTTAAGACTCCCAAGGGTCCCTTAAATTGGGGATTTGCTGGAATAATGTTTTTTCACTACTTGAAAAGAGAAGAAACTTCTCTGTAAAAAAAGCACAGCAGATTTGAGAAATCGCGAAAAAAAGAGCGCCAACATTTAAGATTGAATTGATTAATAACATTAAGATTCTTTTTTGCGCAAATGCCGCCCTTAGTAAAAGGCACATATTCGGGATCAATCAATTGGGATGCTTTTACTTCAACAACTAGCGAAAGCCATTTTTACCAGGGAAAGTTTTCAACGAGACCATTGGGAACTATTGGAGGTCTTTGCCCACGTCTCAAAGTCTTTCCGGTCTTTTACGTTGTCGTCCTTTCAGCACAAAAAAAGGACCTAGTCAGAGTCCAGCCATGTCCTCAAAGGCCATGGATCTCTTACTACTAGACTGCATTGATAACTTACCTTGGATGCCAAAGTACCCAGGAAATCGATATTTCTCAAAGGAAGCTGCCCAGTGAGGCACATGTTGGAAGCTCATCCGATCCTTGGGTTCCTGGATGGAGAAGCGCAACTGATCCATGGCCTCCAAGCCCGTGGAAATGTTGTTGAACACAATCTCACAGGAATCCATGATCATTAAATGAGCCGAGCGATCCTGCACGATTTCACGACTGAACGGACCGTCGTACAACAGGTTCAGATTCTTCTCGATCTCGTTCTGGAAGACATGGTTGTACTTTTCCGCCATATCTTGGCTCCGTTCCACAATGTTATTGATGTTCATGGTGGAGGCCTGGAATTTGATCATGCCTTCGTTCATGGCGAAGGTTCCCCAGATTCCCAGGGCCAATGTGGCGCAAGTGGCCAAGGCCAAGAACGATAAGAAGCATCGGATGGGTCGAGATCGTCGTTTCTTGGTGTTCTTCGTGTCACAGCATCGCGTGCACAGATAGATGAGCAAAATGACTAGGGTTGTAATGAGCCATGCCGCCGGAATGGAGGCCAAAATACCCAAAGCCTCGAGGTACAAGTCACTCTCCGGGTTGAAACGCGAATCAACGGGATGAAACGTGATATTCACGTGGGGAGCACTGTGGAACAGATTAGCCCATAACGTGGGCTCATACGCATTTTGGGTCTGACTGTGGCCACTGAGCAAAGACATGTTGGCAACACTGGTAAACTTCGACTTCAATTATCCATTCTTTCCGTCTCGAAGAGGCTTCTTGGGGGTCCTTTGGGTCGGAAACATCTGAAAATTAATCCATCCAATGGTAAGCGTACTCAAACACAACAAAGAAAGGAAAGGAGAAGAAGCCTTTGTGTTTCTCCACGCAGACAAACATTAATCATTCATCCCAAGGGATGAATAGAGGCAAGATGGATAATTATACAAGTTAGGTAGGTTTGCGGATCAAGAACACTCCCTTGTGGAAATGTGACACCACAATCAAATTGCAGTGAGTAGCCCTTCAAAGTATCGCACAACAGAATGAGGTTCCTAAGCGACACACATGCTCTTTCTGAAACTGTTCCACTTCCAAAGCAATGATCCATGGAAATAATTGCTATCTGAAACATTCCACAATAAGAACGAGGAATGGCCACTTCATTGATCCCCAAATCTACTCCAAGATTGAACAACTTTCCTACATCGTGAGGGAAAAGAGAAATAATACACTTTCGATTGGAACATGTGCTTCAGTGTTTTTCCATGCCCCTTTTGGCCATTTGATGAAAAAGAAAAGGATCCATGTGGGGTCCATCCAGAATAGGGTCAAAAGAGCCTCTTTGACCACGCATATATTACCCTGGTGAATTATAGATGGGACACACTCACACATAGTGGCACCCAGATCATGTGAGAACTGCTTAATAGCATCTCAATGACTTTCGGAAATGCTTGGGAACAATTCCATGAACAATTTTCGCCAGCTAGTGAGCTTCTAATACGATCAAGCTTGCATGTACAGTGCACAAACATAATATTCGTTGTCAATCTTCTGTCTTCATTAGCCACACCGAGGATCTAAGGATCCACTGGCACAAGTCTTCAGAAGTGGATCAAACTAGGCCATATATTTAGTTGGGATTTGTTCCCATTTTCCCTCCCCGGGAACTAAAGATAATGCCAAGTATCGACGATTGGGTTGTTGGGTTCTCATGGAACCAAAATTCTGCAGCAGATCAGAGGGGCCTTAGTTCCTGCATGCAGTAAGATCCATGGTGAAGAATGAATCGAGGCCAGCAAAGTCTGACATAAACGGTAGGTCTCAACGGAATGCTTCTCTCAATTACGCAGGATCTTTTTATGGCTGGAATGTGTTGATCCCTAGAAACTATTCAGGTACATGGACCAATCAGGAGGCTCTTTCATTCCGACCAATGGTAAGGGAAACCATTTGAACCGTACTATAGCACGTTTCCACTTGTACTCAAGCTTTCATTAACATTCAATCATCTCATCTTGATCTGGAACTAAAAAGAAAACGAACTCCGGATATTTGGGAGCATGAGGACCATGGAGGGCTTCTCTGTTGTTATTGCTATGTAAATGAGGTGGAATGAAGGAAGTGTGAAAGTTTCCTCCGCTTTATTTGAGGCCTAGCAAATGTATAACCGCAGGGAACACTCAAACAAAGTGGTGAGGAAGTTGGCCCTTTTTCAAGGAATGTTTATGGCTCACTCTCTCATTTCTGGGTAGGAGTAGACTTTGTGTTCCCATGGATTTACGTGGCAGGAACCGATTTCTCGTGATAAACCGGCCAATAAATCGTATGAACTGCTTCATGATTCCAACATTGTCTCGTGTCCAAACCAATAATCGTCTTTGAACTCCCCGGCATTATTAAGCCAGGCAGCTCTTGTGGCCAACTTATTTGGATCTTGCCTCATTGGATATTCTGGTCGCAAACCACAAACCTGTCTTTTACGTTTCCTTCAACCTACATTTCCCACCCAAAAAGTCTTTCGCGCTTGTCAAGAGCCAGCAATAACTCATCAGAATGGACCACTCCGTCTGATCCTTCAAAGGCCTGTCGAGGCCTAGAACACCGTAAATATCCCTCAAATGAGCAGCCTAGACGCATCCTCTCTTTACGTTTTCTCACTTGCCCGTCAAGGCCTTGTCTTTTCCAAAATGAGCGATGCCAATGCTTCGACATCTGTGCTTGTGCCAATGGCACAAGGTAATAAATATTGATCGATAGTGAGGATTTTGTCATCCCGAGCATCTAGGAATGCGGATCTTGTTAGGTTGGCTCAAGGGCATTGAATCGATAGAAGTGCTCATCATTTGCGTGAGCGGGCTTTTTTCTTCACTAGAATGGTTTACCATCTCCTCTCCTTCAGCACGGCCTTTCAATAGGCCAGATAGAGTGAAGGTTGTTCTGTATCTATCAGGATGAGCAAGGGGGGGTCAGGTTTTGAAAAGCTTTTCTCAGCTTCTAATAAGATTGAAAATGGATAAGGGCATTGTAGTTTTTTTTTGTGTGCCTCAAGCACAATTCGCTCGAGCTCTCAAGATCTTCATGCTATGGGAACCAAGCGAGCTGACAAATCCAATTCTCCTCATCGAGATGGACGTCCAAAAAACGAGAATTGGCAGTGAGAAATGGGGAATGATATAAAGAATGGGTGTGAACCTAAAATAAAGAAGCTGGTGTGTTAAGCCTCTTTTCCAATCCTGAATGATCATGCAGCTCCATAAATCAAGGCCCAGTGCATTTCCAAGCATTCATTCATCTTCCGAGAACCCATTCCTTATCGCGAAGAAATTCATGAAATGGCTAATAGTGAACATCGTATGTCCATCAATCCCAGAACCCTCACGATCAATGATCAACAAAGCCTTCGAGCCACAGATCCGGCCCGTGGAATCGTCTCATCTAACCCTAACGGCCAAATTGGTGGCCTAACGCAAAAAGAACTCTGTTTATTGGACCGGTTTTCCCGATTCCGTGGCCTCTTACCCAACTGGAGTGGGATCAATCCGGTCTTTCACATAGGGCACTCACAACACATGAAATTTAAAGGCTCATAGGCCGATCAACACGACAATTGAGATCACTCTTCACAACTGTGCCCGATTACAGATCTTGAATGGAGCTAGTTGTCTCACATCCAGAGTCAATAATTCTCCTCCTTCCTTGAGTGCTTCTTCGCTTCTCTCCTCAGTCGTCCTCTCTCTCTCTTTCTCCTGGTCTTCTTTGGAGTTTTTGCTCCCTCGCTCACGGTCTCGGTCTCGGTCTCTCAGAGCTCTGGATGGAACAGATCGATGCCAGTCAAACAGGGTTGCCAGGGATACAGCCATCAATGATCCGGACGTCTTGGTGTCCTCGGGGGCCTTCGTAATCTTTCAAGGATAAAACTTAGGGGCCAATTCTTTAGTTTTGTTGTTCAAACAATTGATAAGTTTGGGTGTGAGTTTTTGATCTAGAGATCTCTGGATTGCTGGGAGTCGGACTCGAGTGAATCGAGTCTTTTTCACAAACTTCAAGACCAGCAAGTAGGCAAAAACTTTGCTTAGAGAATCGAATCGGTTGACCAGCCATAAACGAAAGGTCATGAACTAAATGGTACGAAAAAGGTACCGAAAAGACAAAAATCAAGTTCATTCTGAACCAAATTTGTTAAGGAAACCAACCTGAAAAAAAGGAATATCCATCTACGATGGTTTCTCATTTCAATTGGTAAACAAAAATCGTTTCATCTAGGCGTATCAAATAATTGAAATTTCGTTCATCCTAAGCCTATTAGGAAGAAAACCAGCCCTTTCCTAACTTGAATTTCAACCAAATGCCAAATGTGCCCGAAAAAAACCTCATGATTCCCAATGACGTGGGATGTTGTAGACTTTCTCTTAAGATTCTGACGGGAATCCCGACACTGCTAATGATTAGACAAATGATGAATTTTGCATCACTTCTAGTAAGACTGTCTAAACGGGGTAGAGATGTCGACCCTGCTGTATCTGGGCCGGTCCTCAAAGTTATGGGGGACTCGCCCTTCCTTTCCTTGAGCACTTGAGTAGAGGAGAAGTTCTGGGAGGCGCAGATTCTGCACTCAGAACGCTCGCTGAACTCCCTGGAACGAATATACACTGCCCAGGCTTGAGAAAAGAAAATGGATTGGGGAATGAACGGAAACTAAACAGCTAACTCAAAATTCAAAAAAGTGAGGAATGCAACTTGGAATAAGTAATGATTGTTTTGATTATGAGGATCATGATTATTTCATTTAATGTTCAAAACAGGCTTTAAAAGGTCAACTTCTATGGCTGGTACGATTAGCTGTTGACATTCCAATTGATATTTTACATTAAGATTTGGTCACGGAAAGCTCACTCGTCTGCCTACCCGGCTTTATGAGGAATACTAGGTGTTTAAAATACCACCAATATTAACAAATGGATGTGTAATTTACCATTTTATTATTCATTTATTTCTAAACAACACTTTTTCACTATAGCTAAAGTATGATTTGTTGAAAATGGGGGTTTTTAAGGCCCTACTTAAAGGAATACAATATTTCAGCATAGCCTAAAAATTTTGATTATTCCATCAGAGGAAAAAAAGGTAAATAAGAAACAGATTGCAAATCCACTGACAGAGACAAGGGCCTTGCCATGGCCACGCCCACCGTTTCGCCTGAATTTATGTACTGGCAGCAGCTTTTGAATACCTTGAGAGGTCAAAAGCCGTCTGATGGAGCCGATCCTCCCTCTTACTTGGAGAAAACAGCCGCCTTAAATCAGCTTTGGCGGCAACTACCTTCTGATCCACCCACCGACAATGGATCCTCCTCCCTGTCCGAGCTTTGTCACGCCTCCTTGGTCCATGTTCTTCATCCCGATTGGCTGGACTCCACCTCCACAGAAACGCGGAGCCAAATCTTGAGTGCCATTAGAGGCATAACACCCCATCCTAATTTGGTAACCAAGGTCAAATTGGACCATCTTTGTGCCATATTGGGAAATCCTTGGAGATTTGAGGTGCTTCAAAATTTGCTGATCGCCCATGAAAAGGCAGATTTGGTAGAATACTTGCGGTTAGAGTCCATTGCACTTTGTCGTGAACGCATAGCTGTTTTGTGTCAAGGGGCTTGTTGGGAATTGGCAGGCAATTTGGGGCGTTCCTTGGTTCTTCACAACATGAATCAAGCCCCCAAAGACCAACCATGGAGCCCAGAACTACTCAAAGATGTACTAACTGCGGCGCAATGTTTGGTTCGAGTCAAGCGTTATTCCACTTTGGAAAAAATAGTGGCCAGGTTCTCACCCGTTGAATATGAACAAGTCTTAGAGTTCATGGAACAGTCGATAGTCGAAGCCTCTGAAGTGGTGAAGTGTTTGGCATTACTGCTCTCTTTTGGACTACGCAAAGTGGTCTTAGGCCAATTCCCACCCGAAATTTCCAAAAAGGTATTTGGCATGGCATTTAAGCACAAGGTGCCACAAAAGCACTTCAACTTTATGGAAATTATCCAATTTGCCACATATCCATCCGCCCATTATTGTGTGGCCCAAGGACTACTGGGAGTCGATGGGGATGATACGCATAAGCGGAACATCTTGTCGATCTTAATCAGAGGAATCACTCTGGACTTGAATAGACTGGAAGTGCATCGCATCAAAAAAGGGGAAGAAGAGATCGCCAAGATTGAAAAGGAACTTGCCGGGGTCTATTTGAACCTGAGTGAAGTACTCAAGGACTACCCAAAGATGGCTCGTGAGGCCATTTTGACCGCATTTTCGTTGGAACCTTCCGCAGAAAACTTTACCAAAGTTCAAAACTGTCCAAGAAACCCCCCCCTGACACCTGAATTACCGCCCAAGATCACCGAAAATGATGGCGAGCCAATGGCCAAACTGATCAAATTCGATCCCGAAGCATTTGCACCGGAGGCTCTTATCAAAGATCTAGAGGCCAAGATTCAGTTGGACCCGGGGAATAAGACGGAAAGTGATGGCAACAATGTCGGTCTTCTTTGCATCGAAGGCCACTCCCTAACCTCCAGACGGAACTACAACCCAGAAACTCATCCGATGAAGGCATTTCAAGGACCTTTGTTCGAAGGACACTCCACGTTGCTTTCTGATCTGCTGATCATCTTGAATGCTCCTCGATGGCATCTGTTGTCATGGCTTCACGATTGGGAGCTTCTCGAGAGCCGCTGTCGTTCCCTAATGACTGATATCAAAGTGAAGGCCGCTCCAGAGGAACTCGAATATTTGGTGATTGACTACACTCAATTCGACGAGTGGAGCTCAGACGAAGAGACAGAGATCAATACTGGCATTGAGGAAGGTTACGAAAAGTGGGCGGATTCTGATGATGAAGATGGCCGAGGAAGAGGTTTAGAAAAAGTGAAGAAATAATCTCATAATATATTGCTCAATTGAAAAGCTATTAATACGTACATTCAGCATACACCAAAAATATGTGTTTGTCCTTTGAAGTCATGATCTTACTATTGTCATCAGTGCAGCAGAGATGGGGGTGTAATATGCAGGAATTCTTTAATTATGCACCAAAATGGCAAAAATATGGATTTATTTTACAGATTTCCTATCAGATCTTACTTGCAGATGTTGTTAAACATGAATAGTATTTATCCTCAAGAGGCACACCGCAATAGGAAATTGCTTTTAGGGATTACAGCTATTCCATTATTTTCATACCGCCAGCGGTAACTGGAGTGTCATGGGCCTTTTGAGCAATCTTTGGCGAATAGGATTCGGTCGGGTTGTTGGATGTCTTTTTTTTAATTTTTTAGGACTACCATGTCGTGAATTACGAATGCCACACCTTGGCACATTTCTCTTTAAAAAACAGACTATTTACCCACCACCCTGTAGTTCAGGTTTAAAATTGCTTATTCAACTGACCTGATTGTCTGGCTCGTTCTATTTTAAAAGGCAAAACTCAACTCAATTCAGTAATCTGTTCAGTCAATTTAGCGCGTTTAATATACTTGAAGCACAAGTTTTGAAAGGCAAAGTAT
>NC_081445.1:8728416-8736949 GCF_007210705.1 Tigriopus californicus | reverse complement strand
GATATAAAACATGGTCAGAAAATCTCAAAAGACCACATAAGGATAGTTTTAGACCAAACCTTTCAATAAGTTGAGAGTATTTTAAAGATTTTGGTGTTCTAATCATAGAAATTGTTAATTGTTACCACTAGTTAAAGGGAAGCAACACATTTTTTTGATGTACTAGGGTCGGAGGGTTACCCTCGCCCAACCAACAAAGTAACCTATTACAGAATCCATTTCCAAATTCCAATGGGGCACCCCCACGTGGTTTTGTGAGCGCACATTTTGAAATGCGACAGTGCTAAATTTTACCCAATCGCATTTCAAAATGTGCGATCACAAAAACATCTGATACTCTCAGTAGGTGCAATTGGGTAAACATCGCAACTCATAATATACGCTCACAAAACCACGTGGGGTACCCCATTGGCAGCGTTCTAGTTCGCATCTGATTGGTTCTATGTCTGGGTGTGGTTAACGTCAAAAGGTTTCCTGAAGGGAAAGGTAAGTTTCTTGTCTAAAATGTAAACCGACTGCGGCAGAGGACTCCATCTTTGAAATTGTTGATCAGAAAAGATATGTTTCCACATTAATGTTTTATTCATTATTCAAAGGAGAGTTCAAGAAGGAAACCTGGATATTTCAATGGAACATGTGTACATGATACTATCAATGGCTTTTCAACAGCAGTTTCTCGTAAGCAATCACTCAATACAAGCTTAGTTCGACGAACGTAATCAACAAACCTTTCACGTTTCTCCATGCCTTTTCACCATCTGAACCAGTTCCTTCAATCAGTCATCATTCGCTCTTCAAGCCAAGAACATGAAGTTGGAACTTTTTCGAAAAACATTCTACCTATTAGGCCTATCTTTGATCACCATCATGTTTTGTTTTGGATACCTTCATCGACTCAAAGACACCTTAAGAGGGAATGCAAATGCAATGAAAGAGATAACGGGGCCTAATCAACGTCAATTTTCGCAATGGCTCTTTAAAGGAAACGTGGCAAGTGCTTCCAAAGTGGTTAATTCAGGAAAGCTCAAAGAAACAAGTGCCTACCTCAGAATATTTGATATGAACTCATACCAAGAGTCGCTCAAAAACCACCCAGTCCGGAAGGAGCTTTGCAAATTGAAACATTTACTCCAGGTCAGGCATTACTTTATTGTGTGAATTCACGCCGTCAAAATCAGATTTGAAAGCAATTAGGTCACTAAACATTTCACATATCATACCTCCAAGGAAGCAACTCGTGGATCAAATGAGATTTACAAAGTTATCGATTGGAATGTGTGCGGACTTCTGGCACAAGGATTATGAACGGCTAACCAACCAAAATCAGCCTGATTTGAATCAAAGCAATTCCGAGTCCCTTTTTAAACATTGAGCAAGAAACACAGATCGTCTCATTGATGTTAATTAATAATATTTTCACCTTTTACGCAACTCTGGGTCATGCCAAAATGAAAGATGTGCAAAACTGTGTGTATAATGATGAATTTAGAGATGGGGGAAACATATGATGTAAATATATTTTTGGTTTGGTTTTTCACGGGGCTTTTCTAACCGTTACAGGGAATGCAATCCCCAGTACCATTAAAATGAAAGGTTATAGTTTGTAGTTTTACAGTTCAAAAGCTTTTTAAACAAAGCCTTCCTATATTTCGGAATTTTTGTCCATGTCCTACCTTTCGGAACACATTCAGAGATCGCTGGATTGGAGCAAACTTCCTCAAAAACTAAGACCAGTTTACCTTTGGCAGCATCTACGGACGCTTCCTGTTTCAGAATTGAAGTAATGTCTAGTTCGTCTAACCTTTCTATAATTTGGAACCAGTGTTGGTCTTAAAACTTGAACTTAGCCAGACCGACCTTTCTGGCCGGGCTTACTCTAGAGCACGTCGGCTTTTAAGTAATGGTCGACCCTATCTCAACAGCATGATGATTTGATTGTTTACCAGTTATCACCAACCGACTCTAATATTCGCATAGAATATGCAAAAAATCTTTTATTAAACACCAAAATGCCAAAATTATTTTGCGGAAATTTGCATGTCTTTTTTCCATATTTTATATTACATGTTATTGACACCTGTTGTTATGGGTTAAAACAACACATTTGAATCATTACTAATGTAAATATTGTTGTTTTAAGTCTTGACTACCTTTTAACGATAAGTGATCTTAAAAGTTAAACATCATGGCGAATTGCTAAAATTTAAAAATGATATAGCTCCACGTTCCACCTGTGTCCTCCTGGCCAACATCTATGCGGGACTCAGATGCTCCGTTCGTTCTGGTGGGGACCTGTCCCCCGGCTACTTAACTTTCATTGACCTTCCGCAGGGGGATCCACTATCGCCAATTCTTTTCAATCTTTATGTATCCGACCTGCCTGAAGCCCTCACCCTCCAAGGCCCCACTATCAACCATTTTCCGGTACAATATCTACAAAACGCAGACAACTTGGTTCTTTTGGCTGAATTAGCCGTGGAATTGCAAAACCCCATCAATGCGCTCCACGATTACTGCCAAGAGAACGGGTTTCAACTCAAAGCCATCAAGACGAAGGCCATGGTTTTCCATAAAGGTCGTCTACCTCCCACCTCCTTCCATTTTAACAATAGTCCGATTAAAATCGTCAATAATTTTAATCATTGTTTATTGTCACTTCCACTCAAACCTCCCATGCGGGTGTATATAGAGTTTTGGATCATTTTACTAGGGAAGAATCGATTTGAAAGGAATGTCAAAGATAGAGAATCTATGATGGATGAATGAAATGAGATATGTCACAAAGGTGGAGGGAATGAAGAGAATGAGAGGGTAAAAACTGTAAGGGGAAAGATGGTTGATATGAGAACTGCACTTAAAACTGCAACTCCACTCGTTGATAAAAGAGGTAGAGATATTGAGCAAGTCTCATCTATGCTTCCCCCATTTGGGCTCCAATCAGTTCAGCAGGTTTGAAAAAACTAGAAAAAGTCAAAAGATGTTTCACTGGGAACATCATAGGAATGAGAGAGCTGTCATATTGGGAGAGACTAAAAAAATTGGGACTGTACAGTGTTCAGAGATGGTACGAAAGGTATCTGGTACTGTACGTCTTCAAAAGCATCCATGAGCTTTGTCCCGACCCAGGATCTAGGGTCAATTCTAGTGACCCTAGAGGTTTAATTTGCTTTTTGAGAGCACCTTCAAGCCTTCGAGAATCCAGGCTAGTTCAAACAATGAAGCCCACTTCTCTTCTTTCTCGGGCTCCTTTCTTATTTAATTTACTTCTCTCTAATATTATTAGGGAATACGTAGGCCTGGTTGATCCGGTTGCATCTTTCAAGTCAGACTTGGACAAATATTTAGACAGCGTTCCAGATCAACCCTACATTCAAGAACTAGCTCGGTCTACCAACTCAAACTCGTTGGTAGACCAAATATCATATAAAGATGGAAAGGTAGTAAATAGACGAATTATAACCTTTCATTTTAATAGTACTGGGGAAAACATTCCCTGTAGCGGTTAGAAAACCCTTGAAAAAACAAACAAAAAGGAAATAAAAAAATTCCCTCAACAAACTATTTCTCTCCCAGACTCCAATGAGACCAGTTCTCTTTTGCTTGTTCCTTTTACTGCACCATTTCCATTTCTTCACGCTTCAATTAAACACTTCAGCAGCTATTCTTGACGTGTCGCCATTTTCTTCTGTCTTTGGAAGGAGTCTTGAATCCCAAAGCATTACAGTTAGGGTTCTTCAAGCCTCGTCATGATGGAAGAGTCTGAAGAAATTGATCCTGCGATGTTTAAAATAGGCACAAAAGTTGGATTCGAGTTTTGGCTTCCTTTAAATTCCAGACTTTTTCCTTGAAAATCATGGTTAGAACTTAGGTAATTGGGCAAGGCGATATTCTGCTTGGTTATGCTCCTTGTCGTTCGTTGGTCAAGGAATGTAGATCCTAGTCAGAATTATTCCTGAGGTGGGATGATTGGGCTTGTTTGCAACTATTCACGTTATAACCAATATCACCCGTCTCTTCAGCCTTCTCCGTACCAAAATCCATATTTCTCTGTAGGAGCAGGTGCTCAATCACTACTACATTTGGAAGCGGGAATTAGATCCAACCCTTCTTGAGCGGGTTTGAAAGGAATGGATCAAATTTTGAGCTCTTTGAGTCGGAAGGCTAAGCATTGTCTAGCGCTGGTAATCCACGGGAACGATTGTGGTTCAATAAAAAAACCGTTCATTCGACACTGGGCTTTTATATAAACAAAGCTTTTACTTACGGTGTAGTTACATATGAGCGATATTGGGCTGGAGCCCAGCTCGAAACTCGTCGACGCCCTTCATATTGTGGCTCAGGTCTTTCGCCGCCCTTCAATGTGCGTGTAACCTCTCGCCACCCTTCAGTTCGTGGTATTTGAGTATCAAATAATTCCTTTCAAGGGAAGATCTTTCACTATATATACAGAAGTATCAAAAGGCAAATGTGGGCACAATACACAACTAAACTGATCGGTCCCCTCAGCAAATCTGTTATCTTTTTTTTCATTCGGCAATTTTCCATGAAAATGAATTTAGTAGTATTACTAGTAGTAGTAACAATATATTTGACCTTGAAGAACCAACATTTGTTTATAAAGAAGATATTTAGTTTTTTTCTGATTAAATGGATTAAAAGGGTTATGGATTAGAAAATCAGTTTTGTGTATAGAAATCATAAGATGCTGGACATTGTTGTGCCATGCTTGCACATTTTTGCATTTGTCGACGTTAAACTCCATTCGGTTGCCCTCAGCCCATTGAGTTAAACGGTCCATATCGTTTTGCACTGCGGCGGAATCTTTGGATGTTTTAATAGCACGTCCGATTTTCGTGCCGTCCAAAAATGTCGCGATGATTGATCACGGAATGTGGCGCCAGGTAGATTAGATACAAAAAAAGGAAATAGTCCTGGTCCCAGCATGCTTCCTTGTACTACTCCACTTGTTACAGCTTTCCTGGATTCCACTCCATTTAAGACTATCCTTTGTGTTCGTCTGCGAAGCCAGTCATTGATCCATCTCAATACTTTCCCCCTCGGAATCAAAATCCATAGAGCTTCATTAAAAACATATGAGGAGGGACAAGATTGCACACTTTCCGAAAGTCGAAGTATACAATATCCACACACTTATTAGCTGGTTTCCATCCTTCAGCAAACTTTCCCGAATTAATACTAGCGTGAAGCAAGAACATTAGTGGTACCAGGATTGACAAGGCCATGTTTTGCGGAAGTATGCACTAATGCCATCCGATCCTGGAACTGACTTCCAGTCAAGGCTATTCGGGCAGACTGAATGGCCTCCATTGTAATATGAGCCACTCTGATTGTATCATTTAGAAGTTTTGCAACCTGCTTGGTTTGGATTCTTTTTCTTCGCACGGTATTCTTGCATCTTCTTGTTGATCATTCGGCGAAGTGAATTGGTCATCCATAGAGGATCTTTTCTGCTATGACAGTCTCACATGGGTATGTGGGAGTAAGCTTTGCGTTCAGTTTTTGAAGAAGATGTTGCCATTGTTAGTCCACGTTAGCGTATTGCTTCACATTCCATTGTGTTGAATCCAGGAAAAGGCAATTTTCTTAAACCCTACCGGGTGACAGGAAAGAAACCGGACACGGCAAATTGCTTTTTAGGCCTAACGGAGCATGTTGCGGAGTAAACATAAAAAACACAAAGTTATCAAACATTATCATTCAATTCTTTTATTAATATATTACTCCACATTTCCTCCTCGCTTTTTGACTACGGTCCGAAAACGTCGACCAACACTTCTGCAGCAGGCACGGACCTCTGCTTCAAGTAAAATTGTCCAAGCTATTAATATGGCTGCTTTGAGATCGGGAAGGCTCTTAAAAACTGTTGCCCTCAGTCTTCTCTCCAGATTTGGCTAGATGGCAAAATCCATTGGGTTCAAATCTGGGGAGGAGGGGTACCACATTTCCTTACTCAAGAACGAGGAAAGATTTTCCTCCCACCACTCTTATGTTTTCACCCAAACAATCATTGATATGATTTCAAAAACAAATTGGCCAATTAGAAAGAAGCATATTTTCTGGTGCCAAATTTATATTTGGTCTCAATAACAACGATTTTGAGAAAGTGTCTGGAGACATTTCTGTCACCCTGTACACTTTAATGCGCTGGCTGGCTTGGTTAAATGAGCTCCGTACTGGTTTCTCATCAGTGGCGATGGGGTGCTTTATGTACCTCAATAAGCCCCCTGTGCGACCATTTATGGGATCATTCCTGTCATTCCGACGTATGATGTTGTAGCCTAGTACGTCCTTTTTATTTATGATGTCTGGGTACGAGTATGTCCATGTTTCCACCACGAATATCAAATCTGCTTTGTCGAGAGCTTGTTCATGATCAAGGATCGGTTTGAAATGTGATCCCTCTCCTTTGACCCCTTTGACTCTCGATATCTCGTTTCCCGGCTCGGCTCTCATTGTGGCTTCTTTTCTCATTTCTACGACATCTTGAATCTAAGCTTTCGTTGAATTGAAGTCCACATATACAGTTTGGGGCTCTGGTTTTTCGCTTACCTCATGTGCATTCTGTAGCAGTAGCACCTTCTCTCGAGTGTTGAAGTCCTGAAGGCCAACCATCATCGTGTGCGGTTGGTGAGATTATAATATCAGGCCAGCTTGAACGTCTATAAGCCTCTCGCGGAACTTGCATCAAATTCCTTGCGAATTCCGGAATCATCGTTTGTGCTCTCTGGGATGCTCTTTATGATTATATTGCACTTTTTTTCTTTCGCTAACAAAGCTCTTTTATCATGTCCTCCAGTCTCTTAATTCGATCGTCCTGGGTCTTGAGAGAGTCCTCACGAGGCTCCTCCATCCGTGCTTGAACTTCGGAAAGCCCTTGGAACATCTTGGAACATTAGAGCTTGCAGTTTTTGCAAAGTCACATCTTAATATTAAGAACAAAGTTAAGTGCGGTTTTAGGAATCCCAGAACACCCAGGTACTTAGTTGGTGATAAGGTTTCTCACATGGACAATAGCTGACGACCTTCGCTTCATTAGTTATGGTTAGACAAGCCCTCTAGTTATGGTCACACATGGCCACGGCCCTCTTCATCTCCTGATCCTGGTGCTCAGTGCCAAAGCTATTATATATGACCGACGAGGATCTGTGAAGGTTCCCCTTGAATGGTCTTTATTCAGAAATACGTACATAAGTAGAGCATTTGAATACCATAATGAAAAATTTGCGGTGGTTGTGAACGGGCACCTTGATTCTGTCAAATTGGACCGACTCAAACCCACTTGCAACCTTTCTACCTCTGTTAGGCCATTGGTCATTGGTCAACCCCTACCTTCCTTCACTCCAAGTAATACCTATAAGTCTCCTAATTTGTCTTTGCATGGCCCAGACTTGTCAACCGTAGATTGACCAAGGTAACATTCATCATCATTCATCATCCCACCTCGATATGGTTGGGTTTTTCGCCCTCCAATGTGCGCCTTGGTTTGCACTATTGTGCTCTATTGTGATTTGTGACTGTCCATTAAGTGCAATGTTGACACATAAATCTAAAAAAGCTACTTGTGGCGAGGAAATGGATTGGAATAGGAATACTTGCCTCAAAAATACTAATGGAGAGAAGAGCGAAAAGTCGCACTTCAAATTTGAAAATGACTGCAGTGTAAAAACAGCTGCCATTTTAGCTAGTCACACACATACTTGTCAAACTTAAGATTTTCGCAATGCCTTAAAATCTGTCTCACGGAACCTTTGTTCTGACGATTTATTTCTCGTACTTACTTTGGGTTTTGGGTCCTACATGGGTCGCACATTCGCCGTCACAACTTTTAGAGGCTTCGTGAGACGTTAGTTCTTGAGTTTGAAAAGTCAATAGGGGAGCTATGGTTAAAGACTTTGAAATGAATTTTTGTACTTTCTAACACCACATGAATGCTTTTTCCATTTACTATCTTTCTCTCTTCACTTTTGTCTATTGCAACTTGAATTACATTTGCAGGTCTTTATCACATTTGCACACATGAACCTAGTCAAGACCGCTTTATTTCAAAAAGCATCCTGAATGGGCGTGGTTGGGAGGTAGACCTCACTCATTTTTTGTCAAATATGCTACAAGCTTACGGAAAAGACTCCATTTTGTTGGATGTGGGCGCGAATATTGGCTCTCATTTGTTGTTTGCCGCTGCCAAGGGCCATTCAGTTTGGGGAGTGGAGCCCCAAACCATTAACTTGGTAAAGGTAAGTGCTTCAATTGAAAATTTTCTGACTAAGAAGGTCTTGTTACCTCAGGGCCCGAAGCTAAAGCTGAAATGCAATCCAACTAGATTGCTCGATTCACTTTCTCACTCTCACTTTCTCTTTCACTAAAATAATCAGCCATTAAAAAGGTAAAACTGATCAAGGAAGCAAATTTACTGACGGGAACAAGTACAGGATATCTCGGGTCTATGTCTCGGGCATCCACCAACATGGTGGCCAATAGTCTAATATACACCACGGTAGTAGCCACTACACTT